>NC_059118.1:16932833-17203754 GCF_020740685.1 Jaculus jaculus
TCAATTCCCCAGGACCCACGTAAGCCAGATGCACAAGGTGATGCGTGTGTCTGGAGTTTGTTTGCAGTGGCTAGAGGCCCTGATGTGTCCATTCTCTCTCTCTCTCTAATAAATAAATAAAAATAAATAAAAGTTAAAAAAATATATTTAAGCCAGGCATGGGGGCTCATGCCTTTAAAAATAAAACAAGACAAAACAAAGGCGCACTTGTGGGAATGGGGAGATGGTTCAGTTGGTAAAATGCTTGCCCCATAAGCATAAGGATGGGTGTTCAGATCCCCAGCACCCACATAAAATGCCAGGCATGATGACGTGTGCCTGTGGTCCCAGTGCTGGGGAGGTGGAGATAAAAAGACACCCAGGGCTTGCTGGCTAGTTAATCTAGCCAGATCAGTGAGTGCTGGGTTCAGTGAGAGACCCTATCGTACAAAGTAGGGCACCGGGTGTGGTGGCGCACGCCTTTAATCCCAACACTCGGGAGGCAGAGGGTGGAGGATTGCCGTGAGTTCGAGACCACCCTGAGACTACGTAGTGAATTCCAGATCAGCCAAAGCTAGAGCGAAACCCTACCTCAAAAAACTAAAAAAAAAAAAAAAAAAAAAAGCAAGGTGGAGCTGGGTATGGGGGCGCACCCTTTCAGTCCCGGCACTGGAGATGCAGACGTAGGAGGGCTGCTAGGAGTTCGAGGCCAGCCTGGGCTAGAGCGAGACCCTACCTGAAAAAAAAAAAAAAAAAAAAAAAGAAAGAAACCAAAACCCAATAAATATATAAATAAATAAAATAAGGTGGAGATGGCTCAGCAGTTTAGGCACTTGCTTGCGGAGCTTAAAGGCACAGGTTCGGTTTCTCAGTACCCATGTAAAACGAGATGCAGAGTAGCACATGTCTCTGGACTTGGTTTACACTGGCAGGAGGCCTTGGTATGCCCCTTCTCTCTCTTTCTCTTCTTGTAAATAAAAAAATAAATAAAAATATTTTAAGGGCTGGAGCGATGGCTTAGCGGTTAAGACGCTTGCTTGCAAAGCTTAAGGACCCATGTTTGATTCGCCAAGTCCCGTGTAAGCCAGATACACGCGCTCAAGGTCGCACAAGGCGGCACATGCATCTGGAGTTCCATTGCAGTGTCTGGAGGACGCGGTGCCCCTCCCACTCCCTCTCAGAAAAAAAAAAAAAAAATGAGGTGGCTGGGCGTGGTGGCGCACACCTTTAATCCCAGCACTCAGGAGGCAGAGGTAGGAGGATCACCGTGAGTTCGAGGCTACCCTGAGACTACAAAGTGAATTCCAGGTCAGCCTGGGCTACAGTGAGCCCCTACCTCGAAAAAAAAAAACAAAACAAAAACCTCAAGTGTCATTTAAGGACCCAGAGAGAAAGGAGCCATCTCTTCATTAGCTACGACCACCTACAGAGCTAAAATCATGGGTGGCATTATGACAAAGCCAGGAAACGAGTATATATTTTGGTCTCAGGAAGTAAAACGCTGCTGTAATAAATATCTGAAAATGTGGAAGTGGTTACAGAATTGTTGCTGGTAGAGGTTCACAGTGACAAAAAGGGTAGATTGCCTTCAAGAGCCTGTTGGTCACAATATGGACATTAAAGGTAATTCTGGGAGGCTTAGAAGGAAGAAGGTGGTAAAGAAAGTGATCGCTGTGAGTTCGAGGCCACCCTGAGACTACATAGTGGATTCCAGGTCAGCCTGGACTAGAGTGAGACCCTGCCTCAAAACACCAAAAAAAAGAAAGAAAACCTCTGTTAGCCAGACTGGTGACTCATGCCTTTAATACTAGTGCTCAGGAGGCCAAGCTAGGAGGATTGCCATGAGTTCAAGGTCAACCTGAGGCTAGAGTGAGTTCCAGGTCAGTGTGAGCTAGAGTGAGACCTTTGCCTCAGAAAAAAAGAAAAGAAACGTCTGTAGTCGTAAAGAAATGTGTCTCACCACAACTGGATTATTGACATAAATAAGAATGGTAGCCGGGTGTGGCCATTTCTTGACCAAGAGGAATAAAGAAACCCATAGCCTGAAGGCTAGAACTCCCTCCTACTCAGGGATCCAGTATAGGACTCTGGGCCTGAGGCCTAACGAAGAGACTAGCCACTAACGGTCACCCAGGCCCTGCGATGGGGACAGGGAGACCTCCGCCTCAGGGCTCCTGAGCTCCCCTGCCCAACAGCAAGAGTCAACCCCCACTTTCCCAACCAGAAAGAAAAATGCAGAAGCAAAAGGGAGTGAACTTGGAAAACTCAAAACAGCAATGGAAATTATCCAGACAAAAGGTCAAT
This sequence comes from Jaculus jaculus, assembly GCF_020740685.1. Taxonomy (NCBI): domain Eukaryota; kingdom Metazoa; phylum Chordata; class Mammalia; order Rodentia; family Dipodidae; genus Jaculus; species Jaculus jaculus. The sequence goes on from NC_059118.1 coordinate 16,935,117, forward strand.
TAGACAAACAGACTGAATGAACAGAAGCCAAAACACAAAAACACTGAACGGCAATTTAGTGACCTGTGGGATGATGAATGCAGTCTACCATGTATTGTTGGATTCCAGGGTGGGAAAGAGGGTACCAGAAAAAAAAATTATATACATACACATACATGCATATATATATATATATATATATATATATATATATATATATATATATATATGTATATATATGTATATGTGTATATATATAGTTTGCATTCACCACCTTATGCATCTGGCTTACGTGGGTCCTGAAGAATCAAACTGAGGTCCTTTAGCTTTGCAGGCAAGCGCCTTAACCACAAAGCCATCTCTCCAGCTCTAATATTTTATTTGAGAGAGAGAAAGAGGGAGGATGGGTGTGCCAGGGCCTTTAGCCACTGCAAAGTAACTCTAGACAGATGCGCCACCTTGTACATCTGGCTTACATGGGTACTAGGGAAATGTACCTGGGTCTTTAGGCTTTGCAGGAAAGTGCCTTAAGCCATCTCTCTAGCCCTGTTTTTGTTTTTTTGAGGTAGGGTCTCATTCTAGCTCAGGCTAACCTAGAATTCACTATGTAGTCTCAGACTGGCCCCAAACTGGTGATCCTCCTGCCTCTGCCTCTCAAGTGCTGGGATTAAAGGTGTGCACCACCATGCCAAGCTACTCTCACTTTTGGTTAGAGAAACTTCTCTTTTCAGATGTCGATGACCATGGGGGTGACTTAAAAGTCACCATAGTGCTGAGAAGTGACAATGGAGTGTTTAGCACTGAGACATCTCTATTACACCCTCCAAAACTCAGAGATCATTGGGGAAGAGGCGACAGAAAGAATGTAAGAGTCAAAGGAAGGACAGGAATGCTTACGATACTGTCTTCCAGACACAAAGTGGACATGGTATTCATGACCTCACAGTGGCTGGTGCAACCTACACAAGATTTACATAAGCCGGAGGTGAGTGGTGGCGCACGCCTTTAATCCCAGCACTCAGGAGGCAGAGACAGGAGTACTGCCGTGAGTTCAAGGCTCTCCTGAGACTACATAATGAATTCCAGGTCAGCCTGGGTAAGAGCAAAATGCTATCTCGAAAAATCAATAATAATAATACCTGCATAATAGGGAGGGAAAAAATGATGACATCAAAATAATGCTATGGGTCCCTAAGCAGATTTGCCAGCAGAAACTCTGCCACCCACGCCAGTCAGGAACACTTCAGAACCCAGTGCACACACTCTGGGTCCTTTTTCTTCCTTCCCCACCCTGAGCCATGCCGCTTTGCATCTCTGCTTCTCACCCATCTGGAAGATTCCTCCCGCCTGCATCACTTGCAGCCTCAGGTTGGCACTGTAGACCTGCAGACCCATGGCAGGCTCCCTCTTCATTCCCTTTCTTCTAAAAAAATATTTTATTTTTATTTATTTATTTGATAGAGAAAGCAGAGAGAGAGAGAATGGATGCACCAGGGCCTCCAGCCACTGAAAATCAACTCCAGACACGTGCACCCCCTTGTGCATCTGGCTAACATGAGTCCTGGGGAATTAAACCTGGATCCTTTGGCTTTGCAGGCACATGCCTTAACTGTTAAGCCATCCCTCCAGCCCCAGATTCCCTCACTCTTAACGCTACAGCTCCTTCAACTAGTATGGACTGAAGTATTTATAACATCAATCTTTTTTGTCTCAGACCCTCCTCCTTGATGCCCCCCACAAAAGAAAAAAAACACTTAACACACACATAACAAACAAACAAAGCCAGGCACAGGGACACATGCCTACAATCCTAGCACTTGGGAGACTGAGGCAGGATAATTGCTGCAAGTTCAAGGCCATCCAGGTATACATAGGGTGTTCCAGGCCATCTAGAGGTATATAGCAAGACCTTGTCTCAAATACATAAATAGAAAAGAAAAAAAGGGGCTAGGGAGACTGCTTAGCAGTTGGGGGAACTTGCATGCAAAGTCTGCCAACTCAGGGTTCACCTTCCCAATGCCCATGTGAAGCCAGATGCACCAAGTATAGCATGCTTCTGGAGTTCATTTGTAGTAGTAGGAGATCCTGGTGCACCCATACTTCTCTTTCCTTTCTCTCAAATAAAATAAAAATATTTCAAAAAGACAAATGCAGTGGCACACATCTTTAATCCCAGTACTCAAGAGGCAGAGGAGCACTGTGAGTTTAAGGCCAGCCTGGGACTATAGAGTGAGTCCCAAGTCAGCCTGGGCTACAGTGAGACCCTGCGTCGGAAAAAAAAAAAAAAAAGGCAAGGGAGATGGCTCAGCAGTTGGGGCACTTGCTTGCAAAGCCTACTGACCTAGGTTCAATTCTCCAGTACTCAAGTAAAGCCACACTCAAAACGTGGTACAGTGTGGTGGCACATGTGCCTTTAATCCCAGCATTTGGGAGGCAGAGGTAGGAGGATTGAGGTAAATTCAAGGCCACCCTGAGACTACATAGTAAATTCCAGGTCAGTCTGGGCTAGAGTGAGATTCTACCTTAAAAAAAAAAAAAAAAAAAAAAAAAAGGAGCCAGGCATGGTGGCACACTCCTTTAATCCCAGCACTCAGGAGGCAGAGGTAGGAGGATTGCCATGAGTTTGAGGCCACCCTGAGATTCCATAGTGAATTCCAGGTCAGCCTGGGCTACAGTGAGACCCTACCTTGGAAAAAAAAAAAAGAGGCTGGAGATGGCTTGGCTTAGTGGTTGAGGTACTTGCCTGCAAAGCCAAAGGACCCATGTTCAATTCCCCAGGACCCACTTAAGCCAGATGCGCAAGGCTGTAGGCCCTTGTATGCTCATTTTTTCTTTCTCTCTCTGTGCCTCTTTCTATCCCTCTCTTTCTTTTAATTTAAAAAAAAAAAAAAAAGGACTGGAGAGATTGGCTTAGTGGTTAAGGCACTTGCCTACAAACCAAAAGGACCCAGGTTCAATTCCCCATAGCCCACATAAGCCAGATGCACAAGAGGATGCATGCATCTTGGAGTTTGTTTGCAGTGGCTGGAGGCCCTGGTGCACCATTTTCTCACTCTATCTTCCTCTCTCTCTCAATAAATAAACTAAAACTTTAAAAAAGAAAGGGCCAGTAAGTTAAAAAGAAGATACAAAGGGAAGAGAAAGGAAGGGAGGAGGGTACTTAATAGGTTGGTATTGTATATATGTAAGTAGAAGAATAGATTAACGGGGGTGAAAAGGCCCAAAGTGAGGTCAGGGGAAGAGATTGAGTAAAGGCAAGGTGGAGGGAGGGCTAATCAAAATCTAAGAGTATGCAAATAAATCATATGGAATCCTCTGGTTTCAGACAATGGAACACTCAGGAGCCATAGATCGTTGTTAGAAAATTTTCAGTGCCAGGGATGGGATACCTCCAGTGAGTTGTTGACCAGGGAGGTCCCTGATGCCCCCAAAACATAGGCCATTGCTGAGGCCCTTGGTTTCCCACCAGGAATAGATGCTAAGACCCTATTGCTGAAGACTCCACATACTTGGGCTGCAAGGCCTACTGAGAAATCCTGCTGGAACTGAGCTGATAACCTCCTCCATGTAGACCAGCTGACAGAAAGCTAGAAGAAGCCATTCTACATGTAGTTCAATGGGAGAAAGAGATACCACCAGTGAAGATACTCAACAGTGGACACTGCAAGCCTTATACTTGGCCAGCCAGCCCAAATGAGCCAACGGGTGCAATAGTGGCACATCTGTCATGGTGGAAACCAACTGCCCTCCAATTGGACTGGAGGCCTGCTCCATGGGGGGGGGAACACATCCTTGATACTGAAAACTTAAAACAGGGCTAGTCATGAGCCCTAGGGGTGTAACATCTGCTGATGTCTGGAAAAGTGTATATACTATGCTTATCAAACTGCCCAATAAGCACTTCTCTTAATATTCATACCCTTATATTAACGCTACTCTCACTTTGGGTAGGGAATCTTCTCTTTTCAGATGGCAGTGACCTTGGGATGACTCATAAGGTATCATGGTGCTGGAAAGAAGTGACTGGAGTACTGAGTAACATCTCGATCACACCTTCGAAGGCTCAGGGTCTAATGCAGAAGAGGTGGCAGAAAGAATGTAAGAGCCAAAGGAAGGGTAGGACTCCTTACAACATGCTCCTCCAGACACAAAATGGTCTGGATATCCCTGACCTCACAGTGCCTGACACTACCTACACAAGACCATCATAATAGGAGGAAAAGATCATGACATCAAAATAAAAGACAGACTGATTGAGATGGGGAGGGGACATGATGGAGAATGGAATTTCAAAGGGGAAGGGGGGGTGGAGGGCATTACCATGGGATACTTTTTATAATCATAGAAAATGTTAATAAAAATTGAGAAAAAAAGTAAAAAGAAAAAAGAAAGAAAGAAAGAAGAGAATGACAACAAACCTCTTTAAACCAATATGACCCAGAGGTCAAGGAACTGTTTCTTTACCTGCTTCTCCCCTCTTCCCCAAGGCTCAAATCCCAGGGGGTTGACCACTGTGCATGACGCATACAAAGCCATGGGGGACCAGGCCACAGGAGGGAAGTGAGCAGTTGAGATGCTAATTCAGCAGGTCAGGTTCTCACAGGCAGCCCTCCCACCCCAGCAAGCTGCCCGGTCCTCACAGTTCCCAGCCCCCAGGCTCCTGTCTGTTCTGTCCCTCTCCCTTTTCCTTTGCCCAGCTAGAGACTCCATAGTGAATTCCAGGTCAGCCGGGGCTAGAGCAAAACCCTATCTCAAAAAACCAAACTAAATAAGTTCATGATGAACTTAATTACGAAGGAAAGAACCTTCAATTGTCTACTTAAGTCTCTCTCTGGCTCCACTTTGATTTTTTTTTTTCAAGGTAGGGTTCCACTCTAGCCTAGGCTGACCTGGAACTTACTTTGTAGGCCTGATGGCTGGCTTTGAACTCAAAGCAATCCTCCTGCCTCAGCCTCACAAGTGCTGAAATTAAAGGCCTGCTTTACCTAAATGGCAGGTTCTCTTTACCCATGATGGTGAGGCTGCACCCCAAAGCTGCAGCCTCATGAATACCAGATTGTTCCTCTCAAAGGATGACAGGATAACGATTTCTCCTAACCCCCCTGCAGAAGCAGAACTGAAACCATGATTAATCCGACCACTGTCCAGTCTTCTTGTTCTGTCAGCTGGGCAAACCCTAGTTCCCTTCATTCGTGGTTTTCCCTTTTCTTTTTTTTTTTGGCCCAGCTTTTCCTCTCTTTGCTTACAAATATATGTATGAAAAAAAGGCCAGGTGTGGTGGGTTTCAACCCAGCACTCAGAGACAGAGGTAGGAGGATCACCATCACCGTTAGTTCGAGGCCAGCCTGAGACTACATAGTAAATTCCAGGTCAGCCTGGACTAGAGCAAGATCCTACCTCGAAAACAGAGCAAAACAAAACTAACAAACAAAAATGAGAAGAGAGTTAAGAGACAGAGAATGGGTGTTCCAAGGCCCACACCACTACATTCGAACTCCAGATTCATGCGTCATTGTGCATCTGGCACAGTGGGTCCTGGGGAATTGAACCTGGGTCATTAGACTTTGTAGGCAAGTGCCTTAACCACTGAGCCATCTCTAGGCCTCACCCCTGGCCACCTTTTTTTTGTTTGTTTTATTGAGGTACATTCTCACTCTAGCCCAGGCTGACCTGGAATTCACTATGTAGTCCCAGGCTGGCCTCAAACACAGTGAACCTCCTACATCAGACTCCTAAGTGCTGAGATTAAAGGCGTGTGCTACCATACCTGGCTGGTTTCCCTTTTCTGTAACACCTCAATGTTCCTACCACTCCCTTGAAGACAGGGTTGGGAGTCATGAACCCCTTTTTTTTTATAATTTTTGTTTTTAGAGAGAGGCGCCAGGGCCTCAGCCACTGTAATTGAACTCAAGACACTTGCACCACCTAGTGGGCATGTGCGACCTTGCGCTTGCCTCACCTTTGTGCGTCTGGCTAACATGGGATCTGGAGAGTAAAACATGGGCCCTTAGGCTTCACAGGCACGTGCCTTAATCGCTAATCCATCTCTCCAGCCGTTTTTTTTTTTTTTTTTTTTTTGAGGTAGGGTCTCCTTCTAGCTCAGACTGACCTTGAACTCACAGGGAACAGGGATCCTCCTACTTCTGCCTCCCAAGCCACCACAATCGCCTGAAGTGATTTCCTTCCTTCTTCCCTTTCTTTGTAGTTTAAAAACTTTTATAAGACTGTCTGGAGCCAGATGTGGTGGCACATGCCTTTAATCCCTTCACTTGGGAAGCAAAAATAGGAAGATCACTTTTGACTTTGAGGCCAGCCTGGAACTACAGAGTGAGTTTCAGGTCAGCCTAGACTAGATGGAGACCCTACCTCAAAAAAAAAAAAGAAGAAAGAAGGATGGAGGAAAAAGAAAGAAATTCCTGTATGAATCACCATACACTTAGTGGCTTCAAACAGCACATATTTAATGCGTCACAGTTGCCGAGGTCTGAAGCCTGGCAAGGTGTGTCCGCATTTCTCTGCTCCAGGTTTATGCTGCAATTACGGTGTCAGCTGGGGCGCCTGTCTCACCTGAGGCTCATGTGTTGGTTTCCATGGTTTGTCTTCTTAAAATTATAGGAGTAAGGTCTGTTTTCTTCCTGGTTATCAGCTTGCGAGTGCACTAAGCTCCTGGAGGCCACCATTGTTCCTTGTGGATCTCTCACAGGTTGGCAAGTTACTTCTTCCCAGCCCATAAGAAATAATTTCTGGGGGCTGGAGAGATGGCTTAGCGGTTAAGCACTTGCCTGTGAAACCTAAGGACCCCAGTTCAAGGCTTGGTTCCCCAGGACCCACATTAGCCACATAGATGCACAAGGGGGTGCATGCGTCTGGATTTTGTTTGCAGTGGCTGGAGGCCCTGGCATACCCATTCTCTCTCTCTATCTGCCTCTTTCTCTCTACGTCTGTCGCTCTCAAATAAACAAAAAATATTTTAAAAAAGAGAATTTCTGGGCTGGGAAGATGGCTTAGTAGTTAAAGGTGCTTTCTTGCAAAGTCTAGCTTCTATTCCTCAGTGTCCATATAAAGCCAGATGTTCAAAGTGGTTGTGTGAGTCTGGAGTTTGTTTGCACTAGAAAGAGGCCCTACTGCACCTCACCTCCCTTATTCTTCCCCACCCCTGTAATTAATAAAGAAAAAAAATTTTAAATTTCTCTTGAGCCGGGCATGGCGGCGCACACCTTTAATCCCAGCATTCAGGAGGCAGAGATAGGAGGATCACCCTGATTGCCAAGTGAATTCCAGGTCAGCCTGGGGTAGAGTGAGACCCTATCTTGGAAAAAAAAAAAAAAAAATTAAGGTATACAAGAGTAAATATTTAATGACTTCATTTTTTTAGTTGGGGTGGGGGAGACAGGGTCTCACAGCCTTGAACTTGTTGTGTTTGAAAATAAACCAGGAATGAGATCAGCTCAGCTCTATCACCACTCCGAAGGGACAGAGGCCTGAAACAAACCCTTTAAAAGAACAAGCCAAGGCCAGGCGTGGTGGCGCACGCCTTTAATCTCAGCACTCGGGAGGCAGAGGTAGGAGGATTGTCTTGAGTTCGAGGCCACCCTGAGACTCCATAGCGAATTCCAGGTCAGCCTGGGCTACAGTGAGACCCTACCTCGAAAAACCAAAAAAAAAAAAAAAAAAGAACAAGCCAAAGCCGGGCGTGGTGGCGCACGCCTTTAATCCCAGCACTTGGGAGGCAGAGGTAGGAGGATCACCGAGAGTTCAAGGCCACCCTGAGACTACATAGCGAATTCCAGGTTAGCCTGAGCCAGAGTGAAACCCTACCTCGAAAAACCAAAAAAAAAAAAAAAAAAAAAAAAAAAGCCAAGGACGTCCGGTTTGCTCATCATGCATTCTGGCCAGTGCCATAATGCAAAACAGAACCACAAGTCACAGGAACTGGGAAGGCGACATCTGGATCATGCTCGTTTCAGACATCAGCTCCTCAACAGAATGCAAGAGAATCAACTGAAATGTAACTCCAGTGAAAGAACAGGGAGCCAGGACAGAGCTCAGTGACAGAACACGGCTCTAGTGCATGTGAGGCCCTTGGTTCCATTCTCAGAGGCACGCCTCACCTTCCTGGCCCCACGGCCCATCCCCGTGCCGGGTAACCTGGGGTCATCCCGGATGTGCCTGTTTTGCATCTACAGGTTCTAGCATGTCTCCACCAGGATCCTGGTCCTCAGACCCTCAAGTCACAGTTCCTGGCAGAGGGTGGAGGAATAAATGAAATAGGCAAATGAATCCACATCTCCTCTCCCACTGGCACCACCCAAGTTTCAGTTTTCAACACCTTGCCAGGTCACTAAAAAATTGCCAGGTTACCTGGGTGTGGTAGCATATATCTTTAATCCCAGCCCTCTGGAGGCAGAGGTAGGAGGATCGCCATGATTTTGAGGCCACCCTGAGATGACATAGTGAATTCCAGGTCAGCGTGGGCCAGAGTGAGACCCTATCTTGAACCCCCCCCCCCCCACAAAACTGCCAGGTCGCTGGGCATGGTGGCACATGCTTTTAGTCCCAGCATTTGGGAGGCAGAGGTAGGAGTTTTACTACATAGTGAATTCCAGGTCAGCCTGGGCTAGAGCACAACCCTACCTCAAAAAAAAAAAAAAAAATTACCAGGTCATTAAAAAGTATATATATTCAGGGCTGGAGAGATAGCTTAGTGGTTAAGGCACTTGCCTGCAAAGCCAAAGGATCCAGGTTCGATTCCCCAGTACCCACATAAGCCAGATGCACTTGTGTCTGGAGTTCGTTTGCAGTGGCTAGAGGCTCTGGCATGCTCATTCTCTCTCTTAAATAAATAAACAAATAAATAGGGCTGGAGAGATGGCTTAGTGGTTAAGATACTTGCCTACAAAGCCAAAGGACCCAAGTTTGATTCCCCTGTATTCACATAAAGCCAGATGCACAAGGTGGTGCATGCATCTAGAGCCAATTCTCTCTTTCTCTCATACAAAAATAAGTACATTGAGCAATCAAGCTGGAGCTGAGCTGAATACCTCCTCCCTGTGGACTAGCTGACAGAAAGCTGGAGAAAGCTGAACTGCCTGCAGCCCCGTGGGAGAGAGAAGCCATCAATGGTAAAAACAGTGGACACTGCAAGCCTTAAAGTTTGGCCAGCCAGGCCAAATGAGCCAACAAGTGCAATAGTGTGGCATATCTGTTAATGGGGGGATCCAAATGCTAACTGGACCGGAGGCACAGTCTGTGGGAGGGAGTACATGCATGGTACTGAAAACCTGATCAAAAGCCTACGGCAGAAAGGCCATGAGTATAGTCCTAGGAGTGTAACGCCTGTTGCTGTCTGGCTAAATGCATATACCATGCTCACCAACCTGCCCTGTAAGCACTTTTCTTAATGTTCATACCCACATATTAATGCTACTCTCACTTTTTTTTCTTTTGGTTTTTCGAGACAGGGTCTTGCTCCAGCCCAGGCTGACCTGGAATTCACTATGGAGTCTCAGGGTGGCCTCGAACTCACTGTAATCCTCCCATGCCCAGCTGCTCTCACTTTTGGTTAGAGAAGTTTCTCTGTTCAGATGGCAGTGACCTCTGGGATGACCCAAAAGGCACCATAATGCTGAGAAGAAGTGACAGAAGAGTGTTCAGCACTGAGACACCTCTATCTCACCTTCTAAGGCTCAGGGTCCATTGCAAAAGAGATGACATAAAGAATGTAAGAGCCGTAGCTGGGCGTGGTGGCGCACGCCTTTAATCCCAGCACTCGGGAGGCAGAGGTAGGAGGATTGCCATGAGTTCGAGGCCACCCTGAGACTCCATAGTGATTTCCAGGTCAGCCTGGGCTGGAGTGAGACCCTACCTCGAAAAACCAAAAAGAATGTGAGAGCCGGGCTGGAGAGAAGGCTTAGCAGTTAAGCGCTTGCCTGTGAAGCCTAAGGACCCTGGTTCGAGGCTCGATTCCCCAGGACCCACATTAGCCAGATGCACAAGGGGGCGCACGTGTCTGGAGTTCGTTTGCAGCGGCTGGAGGCCCTGGTGCACCCATTCTCTCTCTCCCTCTCTCTCTGCCTCTTTCTCTCTTGGTCTTTTGCATTCAAATAAATAAAAATAAACAAAAAAAAATATTAAAAAAAAAAAAGAATGTAAGAGCCAAAGGAAGGAAGGGTAGAACTGTTTACAATGTGCTCTTCCAAAAAGGGTCTTGGATATTCATTACCTTGCAGTGCCTGACACTACCTACACAAGAACCTCATAATAGGAGGAAAAGATAAGGACATCAAAATAAAAGAGAGACTGATTGAGAGGGGGAGGGGTATGATGGAGAGTGGAGTTTCAAAGGGGAAAGTAGGGGGGAGGGAATTTCCATGGGTTATTGTCCCTACAATTATGAAAGTTGTTAATAAAAATAAATTTAAAACATAAAGAAAAAACGCTTTTTGGAATAAATAAAACTTGTTGAGGTGGCATCAAACTCAGTGATCCTCCTACCTCTGCCTTTCGTCAGCATCAAACTACATTTTGATTGGCAGGTCATTTAAATGCAAAAACAATGAAGCAAGTTAAGGAGGAGGTTTTTCCTGGTCATTAGGACAGCGCCCGGGAGATGGGCAGGGCAGGCAGGGAGGGTAACTACCGCATCGATCTCGTTGAGGACCTTCCACTGCTCATAGGGCACACCCAACGCCTCCGCGGTCTGGATGGTTCTTTTCATCTGGCTGGTCCAGACCTTCAGATCCTTGATGTTCTGGTCGCTGATGAACTGAGCCAGACTCTTGGCAAACTGAAACACGTAACAAGCACATTCAGACCCACAGGCTACGGGCTGCCCTCCAAAGACCTCACGGCCATGGCATTCATGGCGTCAAGGCCAGTCTCAGAGAACACAGGCTTAGTTAAGTTAAAAATCACACTAACCAACCCTAGTTGTAATTTCAGCACTGGGGAGGTTGAGGTACATGGAGTGCCATGAGTTCAAGGCCAGCCTGGCTTATACAGTGAGTTCCAAGTCATTCTGGGCTAGGGTAAGACTCTGCCCCAAAAGCACATGCCCTCCTGATGATGTGTACCCACTGATATTATTGCTGTACATTCTCTCCAGTCCCTGAGAACAATCCCAGACATAACCCCACTGGGGCTTTCAAATTCCCCTAGCCTATGGCATAGCCATTAGCTAAACTGTTGGGCCTCAGGCCATTCCAAAGGTAGCATGACCCTGCCACGAGAAAGCCCAGCCTGTGATTGCTCACAAGCATTTGCTATTCCATGCAGAATAGTAACATCCTATACTGAATAATCCATCCATTTCAATTATGCATTGCCACAGAAATGCAAGCACATGACATGTATCCGTCCAGCTGCCCAGAGGTACCAACACACAGATACATGCATATGTGTGTGTCTAACACACACACACACACACACACACACACACACACACTGACCTCCCTGCCCCGGGGAGATAGTCCTGGGTCCCCGCCAATCCGGCCCTTGAGGTTGAGCTCGCTCTCCCCGTGCCGGCACAGGTAGATGGAGCGGGGAGTCACATGGATGTTCATGAGGTAATAAACGATTCGGCTCTGGATGTGGTCAGCTACACGGTTCACCACGTAGCTCTGCCCCACGTCCATGATCTTGATATAGGACAGATCCCTTTCCAGAGAGAAGGTAGAGAGAGCCCGTGAGAGCCCGTGAGGGCGGCTGGGGCCCGTGGACTGCACACCTGGCTGGTCACAGGAACCAGCTACGAGGCCTGCAGGTCTGAGCAGCGGCTTAAGATCACAACACAGGAGGACCGTGAGCTGGTGCGTGAGTGATGGGGGTGAGGCAGGAGCAACATGCCGTGTGTGACACAAGACGAGCCGTGTGAGGTGTTCAGAACTCAGCATGCGTCAAAGGTGGCAACCAAAATAGTGAAAACCACATCATGACTTTTACTGTGGCTTGCATGTCCCCAGGCCTCTTCTGACCTCCCTCTGAAATCTGTCTGTGGGGCTGGAGAGATGGCCAGGGATTAAAGGTGTTTGCTTTACAGAGCCTAAGGGTCTCGGCTCAATTCCCAGGACCCATGCGCAGCCAGATGCACAAAGTGGTGCTTGTGTCTGGAGCTTGTTTGATGTAGCAGCATTAGGCTCAACATGCCTGTTAATATTTTCTCTCTCTGCTTACAAATAACTAAAACTTTTTTTTTTTTTTTCATTTTTTGAGGTAGGATCTCGCTCCAGCCCAGGCTGACCTAGAATTCACTATGTAGTCTCAGGGTGGCCTCGAACTCACGGCGATCCTCCTACCTCTGCTTCCTGAGTGCTGGGATTAAAGGCGTGCGCCACCACGCATGGCCTTTTTGTTCTTGTTGTTGCTGTTGTTTTTGTGTGGGTTTTTTGTACTAAAATATTTTTTAAAGAAGGAAATCGAGGGGCTAGAGAGATGGCTTAGTGATTAAGGTGCTTGCCTGCAAAGCCTAAGGACTCATGCTTGACTCTCCAGATCCACATAAGCCAGATGTACAAGGTGATGCAAGGTCATACATGTGCACAAGATGGCACACACATCTGGAATTACATTGCAGCAGCTGGAGGCCCTGGCACACCAATTATTATTCTCTCTCATAAGAAAATATATAAAAAGAAGAAATTGACAGCTAAAGAGATGGCTTAGAGGTTAAAGCACTTGCCTGAAAAGCCCAAGGACCCAGGTTTGATTCCTCAGTATCTACCTAAGCCAAGATGCACAAGGGGGCGCATGCATCTGAAGTTTCTTTGCAGTGGCTGGAGGCCCTGGGGCACCTGTTCTCTCTGTTTGCCTACCCCCTCTCTCAAATAAATAAATAAATAAATAATATTAAAAAGGACAGGGAGCCAGGCATGGTGGCTTATGCCTTTAATCCCAGCACTCAGGAAGCAGAGGTAGGAGGATTGCTGTGAGTTTGAGGACACTGTGAGAGTACATAGTAAATTCCAGGTCAACCTGGGCTAGAGCAAGACCCTACCTCAAAAAGAAAAAAAAAAAATAATAATAATAATAAATAAATGGGAGAAAGAGAATGGGCTTCCAGTTAACATGGCGGGGTAGTAACCATGCCAAAGCAGCCTAGGGGAGAAAAAGCTGAAAACAAACCCAGCAAAATAAATTAAAATAAATTGAGCTGGGCATGGTGGGGCACATCTTTAATCCCAGTGCTCTGGAGGCAGAGGTAGGAGGATCGCTGTGAGTTCAAGGCCAGCCTGAGACTACATAGTGAATTCCAGGTCAGCCTGGACTAAAGCAAGACACTACCTTGAATCAGAAAGAAAGAAAGAAAGAAAGAAGGAAGGAAGGAAGGAAGGAAGGAAGGGAGGGAGGGAGGGAGGGAGGGAGGGAGGGAGGGAGGAGGACAGGACAAGACAAGACAAGAAAAGAAATTAAAATCTGCAAGCTGAACGAAAAGACAGCTTTCCCTGGGGGTGGCTGGTGGGAGCTTTACTCCCCCACATGTCCCACTCCACTCCCCTTCTCCAGGTGACCCCCTTTCCTAAGAACACTTCCAGGTCATCTATGCGTGCCAAGCAGCTGGTGCCCCCTCCCCGCCGGGCAGCCAGTGGGCATGACAAGCAGCAACTACAAGCCCAGCTGGCTCGGTGGCTCGGTGCTCTGCGGCCTGGAGCCCGCTCATGGGGCCGGGGGCGGGGCTGGCGGACATGCTCAGCGGGACATGCTCCTTCGAGTTCCCCGTGCTGGCAGGGACTGCGGGGTCTCGCTTCGAGGATTGGTACCCAGACGGTACCAATCAAAACAAGAGTAACACTTGGGGACAGGTCCCACTAGGGTTGCTCCAGGTGAGCCATCGCAGCACAGAACAGTGAGAAGATGCTGGGAGACCAGGAGGCACATGAGAGCCACTAGCCCTAGCCTGCCCAGGGCTGCCTGCAGAGCCCAGCTGAGGGCTGAGTGGGCCCATGGCCATTTCAGGGGTGACTGTTCTTCTAGCCCATCCAGAAACCATCCCCTAAGCAGCTGCCTGTGGTCCCTGGTTCCTGAGCATTATATTTTCTTACGTCATCATAAAGACCCAAACATATTTACATTCCAGCCTTTCACTTAATACTGTGGAGCGTACACTCTTTCATGACTCTTCACAACTATGATTTATAGTGACTGCGTAAGATTTCATCAAGGGCTACGCTGTTATTTACTTAACCACTGATGGTTAAGTTTATGCCAAGAAGTAGGAGTTGGCAAACTACTGCCAACATCTCAAATGCAGCCCACAGGCTTTTTTTTTTAATATATAAAATTTTACTGGAAAACAGCCAGGCCCATTTATTTACACACTGTTTCTTTTACACTACAGTGACTGAGCTAAGTAACTCGACGGAGACTTTGAACCCTCCAGAGCCTAAATAAACTATTCACAATCTAACCCTTTACAGAAAATGTTCTTGACCTTGGCTATAAAACCCTCAGCCCAGGATGGACCTAAAGGGCCCTGGCCGCTCAATGCCACCTCTGTTCTTCTATCCTAGAAGTTGGCAGGCAAAACTGGCTAGCACTGGCTTCTGGCACGCACTGACCACTGAATCTGGCCACCCCATCCTCTTCCAAATTGCACATTGAAAGAAAAGAAAAAGCATGAAATGTCTGCATTTTGGGAAGCCCTTTGAATAGAACATAGGCTTGATTTTTATGTGGAATAGGAGAGAGTCCTGAACTTGCAGAGTTCCAAATGAGGCAACACATTCCTCTGGGTAAGTTACCTCGGGCCAATGACTTCTGCCCCAAGGAAAGAAAAACAGAAGAGGTCAGACCATCTTTACCCCTTTGGTCACCCCAGCTGCCACCACAGGACCCACAGAAAGGCAGCCACGTGGATTCTCACCACCCACCCAACAGGAGCTGCAGCCACCCGCTCTGAAACCCAGAGGGCCGAGCATGGCCGTGGTGTTTTCTTGCCTACCTGTCCAGGTCCTCATCCAGTGACTCGTAGGAGTTCTCATAGCAATCGATGCGCCTCATGAAATCCTCCGTGGCCTCGTCACTGTCCCGGTTGACATAATCAGGGCTGCCCAGCTTCACTTGCTACCAGGGCCGGGCACAGAGCAAGGACACGTCCGGGGTGGAGGACAGGCAGAGACAGAAAGCAAGGTGATAGCTGGGTAGGAGTCAGGGAGGCCGGGCCAGAGGCCAGGACAGGGCTGAGGGCAGGAGATGGAAGCTGACCTGGGGTACTGCTTCCACCAGGAAGAGTCCAGCAGCTCCCGGGTCTGCGGTTGCATACTGGTGATGTGAGATCTCAACCCCTCATCTGTGTAGCCTGGAACCCTTTTTCTACCCTGAACTGCCCCCTACCCCAAACCCACGTGGTGGTCATTTCTTAGATGAATCGGGGCAGGGAATGGGAGTAGAAAAACAAGTCAGGGTTTCAAGTAGAAATGTCCCAACCACGCCCATGGCCGAAGCTCCCTTTCACTGCCCAGGGATGGTGACAGGGAAGAGGAGGGAGAGTGTGGAAATGAAGCAGAACAAGAATGAAGACCCATGAGCCACAGCATTATACACAAGTGGTCCTCAAGGCACCCAGGCTCACCTGACCCAGCCTCCCCACCCCCGCAAAGTTCAAGATCATAGACAGGTGAGCCCAGGCACTAGCCTAAGCCTGGAAGGGAGGCTGGAAAGATGGCT
The DNA here is from genome assembly GCF_020740685.1 of Jaculus jaculus. NCBI lineage: Eukaryota > Metazoa > Chordata > Mammalia > Rodentia > Dipodidae > Jaculus > Jaculus jaculus. Next base: position 16,950,756 of record NC_059118.1, read on the forward strand.
TAGCAGTTAAGGCACTTGCCCGCGAAGCCTAAGGATCCATGTTCGATTCTCCAGATCCCATGTTAGCCAGACACACAAAGGTAAGACAAGCGCATGGTCACACATGCCCACTAGGTGGTGCAAGTGTCTGGAGTTTGGTTTGGTGGCTGAGGCCCTGGCACTCCAGTTTTGTTTTGTTTTTTCCTCTCTCTCTCAAAATAAACCTTTAAAGGTACCTCACCCTCAGATGCTACCTTCTGCCTCATTACTGCCCCAACCAAGTCAGACGGACAACTCACCACGATGTTGGCAGCTATGACCTCAGGATCCACACAGATCGACTCAACGAAGAAGGTCTTCAGAGACGAGCAGAGATACATGGGGGGGAGGGAGGCAGGAGATGCATTCACAAACACAGTTAGCACTCTGGGTTACAGAGTGGATGGCGACAGTTCTTCCCTTCATGAAGGGCCAGGCCAACTTGTGACTAGGCCCTGAGGCCCTTCTAGGGGGTGGATACAGGGCCCAAGATCTTATAAAGAAAGGAGGCTGGGGCTGGAGAGATGGCTTAGCGGTTAAGCGCTTGCCTGTGAAGCCTAAGGATCCCAGTTCGAGGCTCGGTTCCCCAGGTCCCACGTTAGCCAGATGCACAAGGGGGCGCACGCGTCTGGAGTTCGTTTGCAGAGGCTGGAAGCCCTGGCACGCCCATTCTCTCTCTCTCCCTCTATCTGTCTTTCTCTCTGTGTCTGTCGCTCTCAAATATATAAATAAAAAAAAAGAAAAAAAAAAAAGAAAGGAGGCTGGAGAGATGGCTTAGCAGTTAAGGCGCTTTCCTGTGAAGCCTAAGGACCCATGTTTGATTCTTCAGATCCCATGTAAGCCAGATGCACAAGGTGTCCCAAGCGCGCAAGGTCATAAATGTATACACAAGGTGGTGCACAGGTCTGTAGTTTTATTACAATGGCTGGAGGCCCTGGTGTGCCAATCCCCCCCCCCTTTTGCTCTTTTGCATTAAAAAAAAATGCCAGTCTGTTGGACTTGCCTCAAAATAAATAAATAAAATAAAAAGAAAGGAGGTGATACCATACGCTGAACTCTCCCACTATCCCTCTCCCCTTGGAAAGAAAACCCCAGGAGAGGAGAGAGAATAGCCCATCTCATCCCTAATCACACTCAGCTAACACGCCATCTGCAGCCCACGTGCACCCAGAGGCTGCGAAGGGAGCCCTAGAAGGACTGGATGTGCCAGAACCCAAGCAAGGAGGTCTCACCTTGTAGCCGTTCTGCTCCCCGAAATTAAAGATGGTTGCTCTCCGTTCTCTGGTGGTATTAGTTGCATCAAAAACCTGAGACCAAATGGAAGTTAGCTCAGGCCCCGGCCCTGGGGAAAGCAGGAGGCCACCCAAGGGTGGCAGCACAGACATTTCTGGGGACCGGCTTTCTTGCCAGAACTAGCTGTCGCCCCCTTGCCCAGAGACACGCCCTCAGCCATGCTCCGCACACAGTGGGTGTTCAGCTCCTGTGTACCTAACTGGAATTCCAGCAAAGCCAGTTAAAACTGGTACTATGGTTTAGGTGTGGTGGGTCCCCCTTAAGGTTCATGTTCAAATTGCTATAAAAACAAGTAAAGGGCTGGAGAGATGGCTTAGCAGTTAAGGTTCAATTCGCCACGTGCCATGTAAGCCAGATGTGCATGGTGGCATCTGGAGTTCATTTGCAGTGGCTAGAGGCCCTGGTGTGCCCATTCTCACTCTCTCCCCCTCTGTCTCTAATAAATAAATATATATATATTTTTAAAGTCTTTTAAAACACACACACACAACAGAGCTTAGCATGGTGGCGCATGCCTTTAATCCTAGCCTTTGGGAGGCAGAGGTAGGAGGATCACCATGAGTTCAAGGCCACCCTGAGAATACACAGTGAATTCCAGGTTAGCCTGGGCTAGAGTGAGACCCTACCTCAAAAAAAAAAAAAAACCCACACAATAGAGCTGAATATGGTGGCGCATGCCTTTAATCCCAGCATTTGGGAGGCAGAGGTAGGAGGATCACCATGAGATTGAGGCCACCCTGAGACTACATACTGAATTCCAAGTCAGCCTGAACTAGAGTGAGACACTGCCTTGAAATACCAAAAAAAGGGGAGGGGGCTGGAGAGATGGTTCAGTGGCTAAGGTGTTCATCTGAAAAGCCAAAAGGACCCAGATTCCTCAGGACGCACGTAAGCCAGATGCACAGGGTGGCACCTGCTTCTGGAGTTCATTTACAGTGGCTGAAAGCCCTGACGTGCCCTAGGCTAGAGTGAAACCCTACCTCAAAAAACCAAAACAAAACAAACAAACAAAAAACAGACTAATAGTTCTGGTGAACTGAACCTATATATTTCCACTCCATCCTAAGACTTCAGTAAAATGGAACAGAGATGCTAACAAACAAAATGTGGTCAGACAGAGACAGACACCTGGAGACTGACTCAGAGAAATGAAGAAAGCCAGACAACTATGCTTATCAAACTGCTCAGTAAGCACTTCTCTTAATATTCATACCCTTATATTAATGCTACTCTCACTTTGCATAGAGAATCTTCTCTTTTCAGAAGGCAGTGACCTTGGGATGACTCAGAAGGTACCATGGTGCTGGAAAGAAGTGACTAGAGTACCGAGTAACATCTCGATCATACCTTCCAAGGCTCAGGGTCTATTGCAGAAGAGGTGGCAGAAAGAATGTAAGAGCCAAAGGAAGGGTAGGACTCCTTACAATGTGCTCCCTCCAGACACAAACTGGCCTGGATATCCATGACCTCACAGTGCCTGACACTACCTACACAAGACAAGAAGGAAAAGATCACGACATCAAAATAAGAGAGACTTATTGAGATGGGGAGGGGATATGATGGAGAATGAAATTTCAAAGGGGAAAAGGGGGGGAAGGAATTATCATGGGATTTTTTTTTGAAAGATATTTTAAGAAACATTAGATATTTTTATTTTTTTCATTTATTTTTATTTATTTGAGAGCAACAGAGAGAGAGAGAAAGAGGCAGATAGAGAGAGAGAATGGGCGCGCCAGAGCCTCCAGCTACTGCAAACGAACTCCAGATGTGTGCACCCCCTTGTGCATCTGGCTAACGTGGGACCTGGGGAATCGAGCCTCGAAACGGGATCCTTAGGCTTCACAGGCAAGCACCTAACCACTAAGCCATCTCTCCAGCCCTAATATTTTTTTTTTTCTCTAGGTAGGGTTTTACGGTAGCTCAGGCTGACCTGGAATTAACTCTGTCATCTCAGGGTGGCCTTGAACTCACGAGGATCCTCCTACCTCTGCCTCCCGAGTGCTGGGATTAAAGGCGTGCGCCACCACACCTGGCTTCATGGGATATTTTTTTTTTAATTTATTTTTATTTGTTCGTTTGAGAGTGTCAGAGAGAGAAAGAGGCAGAGAGAGAGGGAGAGAGAGAATGTGCGCGCCAGGGCCTCCAGCCACTGCAAACGAACTCCAGATGCGTGCGCCCCCTTGTGCATCTGGCTCACGTGGGTCCTGGGGAATTGAGCCTCGAACCGGGGTCCTTAGGCTTCCCAGGCAAGCGCTTAACCGCTAAGCCATCTCTCCAGGCCCACATGGGATATTTTTTATAATCATGGAAGTTGTTAATAAAAATTTGAAAAAATAAAAAAATTTTAAAATAAAATATAATTAAAATAAAATTTTTAAAAAGGGACAAAGGCAGAATTGGCGGAAGGTCCAATACAGAACAGCTGGAGCCCGTGCTCTCTCCACACTGACCCACTGGCGCTCCTTGTGAAGTGCCAGGGCCTGTGTGAGGCCCTCTCTGCAGGGTGCCCAGTGGCATGTTCAAGCGGCCTTTGCGACATCAGATTTGTTTTTATTTCTCATGCTCAGGTTTGAACCCAGGACCACGTACATGTTAGGCGAACATTCTACCACTGAACTGAACCACATCTGTAGCCCTACAGTATTATGTTTTCATACTTAGTTTTTGCTTTTGGTTTTGGTTTTCGAGGGAGGGTCTCACTCTAGCCCAGGCTGACCTGAAACTCACTATGTAGTCTCAGGGTGGCCTCGAACTCACAGTGATCCTCCCTCTGCCCCCTGAGTGCTGGGATTAAAAGCGGGTACCACCACGCCCAGCCTGTTTTTATACATTAAAAAAAATATTTTATTTATTCATTTGAATGAGTGTGTGTGTACATGCCAGGGTCTCCTATTGCTGCAAACCCACATCAGATATACACACTGGCTTGTTTGTGTTTGTGGGTTTTTTGTGTTTTTTTTTGACATCTGGCTTTATGTGGGTACTGTGGGATTGAACCTGGACCACAAACTCTGCAAGCCAGCGTCTTTAATCATTGAGTCATCTCCCCAGCTCTAATAAATATCATTTTTTAATTTTATTTTTACTTGAGAGAGAGCAAGCGCGAGAGTAAGAGAAAGAGAGAAAGAAAGAATGGTCATGCCAGGGCCTCTAGCTACAGCAAATGTAGAACCTAGAAAATCAAACTTGGGTCCTTAGGTTTTGCAGGCAACACCTTAACTGCTAATCCATCTTTCTAGCCCCTAAAAAAAAAATATATATATATATATTTTAATATAAGCAGAGAGTGAGAGAGCACAAAACAGAGACTATAGATGTACCAGGGCCTTCTGCCAGCACACATAAACTTCAGACACATGCACCGGTCCATATACTGGAGAATCAAACATGAGATGTAATTTCTTTTCTTTTCAAGGCAGGGTCTCACTCTAGCTCAGGCTGACCTGGAATTCACTATGGAGTCTCAGGGTGGCCTCAAACTCACAGCGATCCTCCTACCTCTGCCTCCCGAGTGCTGGGATTAAAGGCGTGAGCCACCAAGCCCGGCTGAGATGTAACCTTTACAAGCAAGTGCCTTTAATTGCTGAGCCATTTCTCTAGGCCAACATCACTCTTTTTAAAAAATGTATTTTTATTTATTTATTTGAGAGAGAAAGAGGCAGATAGAGATAAGAGAATGGGCATGCCAGGGCCCTCTAGCCACTGCAAATGAACTCCAGATGCATGTGCCACCTTATGAATTTGGCTTTATGTGGGGAATTGAATTTGGGTCCTTTGGCTTTATAGAAAGCACCTTAATCACTAAGCCATTTCTCCAGCCCCCAGCATCACTTTTTAAAAGGCACATCTGGCTCAGCCTGGTGGCACACATTTTTAATACCAGCATTCAGGAAGCAGAGGTAGAAGGAGTGCTTTGAATTTGAGGCCAGCCTGAGACCACAAAGTAAATCCCAGGTAAGTCTGGGCCACACAGAATAAGACCCTACCTCAAAAAGACAAAAAAAAAAATAAATAAATAAAAAGGCACACCAGAACAAGGCTCACTGGACACTCCAGCAAAGCCACTAACAAGAAAAACAGCTTCAATCAATCAAACTGAAAAAAGGAAACTGGGAGAAAGTGAAAACAAGATATAAAACTGAAACAATTATTTAAAAAAAAATCCTACCCAGGCATGATGGCTCTTGCCTTTAATCTCAGCACTCTGGAGGAAGAGGTAGGAGGATTGCTGTGAGTTCAAGGCCAACCTGAGACTATAATGTGAGATCCAAGTCAGCCTGGATTAGACTGTGACCCTGTCTTGAAAAAAACAAAACAAAATTCCTTATAAGGATATATTAATTATGAAACAAAAATAGAATTCCAGGGCTGAAGAGATGGCTTAGCTGTTAAGGCACTTGCCTGCAAAGCCAAAGGACCCAGATTCGATTCCCCAGGACCCACAAAAGCCAGATACACGTGGTGGCGTATGTGTCTGGAGTTCGTATGCAGCAGCTGAAGGCCCTGGCATGCCCATTCTCCCTCCTTCCCCCCCCCCCACTCATATAAATAAAAAGAGAAAAGCTTATAAAAATATTTTTAATATTTATTTGTTTGAGAGAAAAAGACAGAGAGATAAAGAGAGAGAGAGAGAATAGGCACGCAGGGCCTCCAGCCACTGCAAATGAACTCCAGATGCATGCGCCCCCAGCTCTACTTTTAATATTAAATTTATTTTTTTTAACAAGTGGCTGGAGAGATGGCTTAGCGGTTAAGGCACTTGCCTGCAAAGCCAAAGGACTTTGGTTCAATTCCCCAGATGCACAAGGTGCTGCATGCATCTTGAGTTCATTTGCAGAGTGGCTAAAAGCCCTGGCGTGGCCATTCTCTCTCCCTCTGCCTCTTTCCCTCTCTCAAATAAATAAGTAAAAATAAAATATTTCTTTAAAAAGCAGAGGGCTGGAGGGATGGTTTAGTGGTTAAGGCATTTGCCTGCAAAGCCAAAGGACCTTGGTTATATTCCCCAGGACCCATGTAAGCCAGATACACAAGGTGGCGCATGTGTCTGGGGTTCGTTTGCAATGGCTGGAGGCCCTGGAATGCCCAATCTCTCTCTCTCCCTCCCTCTCTCTGCCTCTTTCTCTCTCTCAAATAAATAAATAAAAATAAAGTGTCAGGCATGGTGGTGCATGCCTTTAATCCCAGCACTCAGGAGGCAGAGGTAGGAGGATCACCATGAGTTCGAGGCCACTCTGAGACTATAGTGAGTTCCAGGCCAGCCTGGGCTAGAGTGAGACCCTACCTCAAAAAACCAAAAAATAAATAAAGAAAAAAAGAAAAAAAATTAAAAAATAAATGAAGTAAAAAAAAAAAAAATCTAATCCTTGGACTGGAGAGATGGTATAGTGGTTAAGGAGTTTGCCTGCAAAGCCAAAGGATCCTGGTTCAACTCCCTGGGACCCATGTTAGCCAGATGCACAAGGGGGAGCATGTGTCTGCAGTTCGTTCACAGTGGCTGGAGGCCCTGGCATGCCCATTCTCTCTCTCTCTCTGCCTCTTTCTATCTCAAATAAATAAATTTCAAAAATAAATAATTTTTTTTTTTTTTAAGTAGAGCCGGGCATGGTGGCGCACATCTTTAATCCCAGCACTCGAGAGGCAGAGGTAGGATGATCACCAAGAGTCCGAGGCCACCCTGAGAGTACATAGTGAATACCAGGTCAGCCTGGGCTACAGTGAGACCCTACCTTGGAACCCCCTTCCCCCCCAAAAAAAAATAACAGCAAAATGGAAGATCTGCAGGGTCAAATACAGCTACAAGTCTGAGGGAAACACCTGGCCCAGATGCAGCCTCTGGCTTCCCCCCACGGGGCTAGCTGAGCACACACTTCCTCCCAGGGCTGGCACCCAGAGGCATCTGGGAACACCCAGGGGCACACGTGTACTTTGGCTCTCCTGCTGAATGAAGGGAGGATATGGAAGCGGGGGGGGGGGGTCTATATCTAACTCTCAGACGTCCCCGGGGTACCCTACTTACCGCCACATGTCCCCCATCCTCACTGAGAAACCTCCGGACGTCACAGAGAGCTGCCAGCGCACACTGCCTGCAGGAGAGGAAACGCAGGGTCAGCCCAACACCGGTGACACTCCCTCCCCAAGACAGGAGAGCGGAGGGCAGCCCTGACGGGCCTTTCTCTCTCGTCCCAAGGTTCCTTCGTTCCTTGGCAGGACTCTCGGTGTTTGGCTAACCGCTCCCATAAGATAGAAAACTAGGCATTCATTCCTGGACACTAGGATGAAAAAGACCACTTTCCTGTATTTTTTTTCATCACCTCGTGGCATCACTGCCGCTTTGCCAAGGTCACAATTTCCTTCTTTTTTCTTTCCTTCCTTCCTTCTGTTTTTCGAGGTAGGGTCTCACTCTAGCCCAGGCTGACCTGGAATTTACTATGTAGTCTCAGGTGGCCTCGAACTCATGGCAATCCTCCTGTCTCTGCCTCTCAAGTGCTGGGATTAAAGGGATGCACCACCACACCTGGCTCTCTCTCTTTCTTTCTTTTATTTGTTTATTTTTTTTTAATTTTTAAATTTTTTTCTCAATTTTTATTAACATTTTCCATGATTATAAAAAATATCCCATGGTAATACCCCCCCCCACTTTCCCCTTTAAAATTCCACTCTCCATCATATCCCCTCCCCATCTCAATCAGTCTCTCTTTTATTTTGATGTCATGATCTTTTCCTCCTCTTATGATGGTCTTGTGTAGGTAGTGTCAGGCACTGTGAGGTCATGGATATCCAGGCCATTTTATGTCTGGATCTTTCTTTTTAAATATATCCTAGTTATTTATTTTCAAGGAGCAAGACAGAGAGAATGGGTGTGCCAGAGCCTCCAGCTACTGCAAACAAACTCCAGATGCCTGCACCACTTTGTGCATCTGGTTTTATGTGTGTACTGGGGAGTGGAACTCTAGTCGTTAGGCTTGCCAGACAAGCACCTTAACTGCTGAGCCATCTCTGAAGCCCCACTGTCAGGATTTCTAATGCCATGCACTTCCTATGATGACCAAGACAAGTGCTTCTGAAAGCAGATGTTCTCTGTGTGCATGGGCATCAGGCTGGGGGCAGGGAGGAGCGACTCAATGGCAGTATTCAGCTTAATGTTCAGTTTTCTATCCTGGAAGAGAAAGTTGTCCAAGCCATCCCCCCCCGCCGTACTTCCCCCCCTCTCTCTATATATATGTTTATATTTATATATTTTTATTTTAATGGTTTTTCCAAGGTAGCATCTCACTCTAACCCAGCTCACTCTAACCCAGGCTGACCTGGAACTCACTCCATAGTCTCAGGCTGGCCCCAAACTCGCAGTGATCCTCCTACCTCTGCCTCCTGACTGCTGGGATTAGAGATGGCTGTGCCACTTCTACTCCTGGCTGCAGTGTTTTAAGGTTTTGACTAAAACCATAATAAGCCCCAATTATCTGTTTCTTCACGAGCCCAAATGATATCGTCACTTTCTGATCCCAGACTCCACATCCGGGCACAGAGGCACCATCACATCCACCGTGAGACCTGTTGGGTGGACCAAATAAGCTGGTCTATCAGGGCCCACGCCTGGATGCCGCTTCAGAATTTGTACTTGACATGGTCTTTGACCTGGGTAATACTTGAGTGATGGACAGTTCATGGCAAATTCACGTACACTAGACATTACATAGATTTAAATGTGAAAACTTGTGTGAGACTCTTGGCCTCTTTGAGCCTCAGTTTCCCCATCTGTAAAACGGGAATGTGACAAATGGGCATCAAGCACCGGCCACACAACAGTTAAATATCAATCCTTCCACCAGGCCTGAGTTTTACCCAGTTTGGGGACATAAACCTGAATGCCAGATTCCCCTTGCTGATGCATTTGCCCCTATGAGCCGAGTACTAACTCAACGGTGGAGAGCCTATGCCCCCTGGTGGCCAGAAAAGGAATAAACAGCCGAGTGCCCTGGGTAGCTTCAAGTCAGCCAGGTGGCCTCTACCTTGGGGTTGGCCATGATTTGGGGAAGTCACTAGAGCTGAGCCAACCTCTGCCTCGTGCCCTACCCTGATGAATGGACCCAGAGCAAGTCTCTGATGCCCTACACTGATCCTCGACCATCATCCGCCAACAACAGCACTCCTCAGACCAACAGGCTTTCCTTAGAGAAGTTCAAGTCTGAATAGGTTGAGGTGGGGGAACACCATGTGCACTTTTGATTCTTTTTTTTTTTTATTTTTAAATTTTTATTAACATTTTCCATGATTATAAAAAATATCCCACGGTAGTTCCCTCCCTCCCCACCATCACACTTTCCCCTTTGAAATTACATTCTCCATCATATTACCTCCCCACACTTTTGATTCTTAAGCCCATCATATTCCAACAACATGAGAAATCAAGAAGCCAGGGGTGGAGAGATGACTTAGTGGTGAAGGCACTTGCCTGCGAAACCTAAGGACATAGGTTCGATTCCCCAGGACCCATGTAAGCCAGATGCATAAGGTGGTGCATGTGTCTGGAGTTCATTTGCAGTGGCTAGAGGCCCTGGTGCACCCATTCTCTCTATCTCTCTCCCTCTCTCTCTCTCCCTCTCTCTCACTCTCTTTCAAGGTAGGGTTTCACTCTAGTTTAGGCTGACCTGGAATTCACTATATGGCCTTGAACTCACAGTGATTCTCCTACCTCTGCCTCCCAAGTGCTGGGATTAAAGGCATGCACCACCATGCCTGGCTTTCTCTCTCTCTCTTTCAAATAATTAAATAAATAAAATATTTTATTTTTAAATAAAATATTTTAAAAGAAAAAGGAAGAAACCAGCCTGTCACATGGCACTACGGTTGAGCATAGCCAGGGGCTTCAGAGTAGCTCAGAACTTCACAGGGAACTCAGCTCCAGGAATTTTTTTGGGGGGGAATCTCAGCAAATGAGCAGCAACTTGTCAACTTTCTCCACAGCAACCCCAACACAAATACACACACTTACTTCCGGATTTTCAGGCCCTCTTCATTGTCTGGGAGGAAAAACTCAAAAGATTTATATGTCTTGACCATGTCCCGGCGATACTGGCCAACGTTGAATTCTGGGGGGGGAGGCGGAGAGGTTCAGTGTTCACAGAACAGCCGCCCCCCACAAAACCCCTAGACAAAGACCCTTCCCCAGGCCCTGCCCACCATCTAGCCTTCTTCCTCCATGCCCCCTCCCTCACCAGTCCGCAGGATCCCCTTGGAGCCTCACCCCGAGTGGGCACACCAATCCAGTTCAGGTAGCGGGTCAGCTTCTTAGAAATGTAGGTCTTGCCCCTGGCAGGCAGGCCCACCATGACGATGAGCGTCGGGCAGTTGGTCATGCAAACTGGAAGGCAAGCGTCACACGGTGTCACACGAGGCCAGGACCCTCATTCCGTGTCTCTTCTTCTCTTCCTGGATAATCTCAGCCTCAAGGCACAAAACTGGCACCAGACAGTTCCCTAAAGACCAGACCCTCAGGTCTATTCTCAGGCTGGCATGTCCCTCCCCTGTCACCAGGGCTGTCTGGGCTCTGGCTGATGCAAAGGCATCTCACCAGCCCTTCTCGTCCCAAACTACACTGGATGCAAAGATCCATCAAGCCAACTATGGAGGCACATGCCTTGAACCCTAGTCCATGGGAGGCAGAGGTAGGAGAATCGCTGTGATGAGTTCAAAGCCAGCCTGAGACTACATAGAGAATTCCAGGTCAGCCTTGGGTAGGGCAGGACCCTATCTCAACCCCCCCCACCCCCCAAAAAAAGAAAAGAATGGAGTCAGGGGCTGGAGAGATGGTTTAGCTGTTAAGGCGCTTGCCTGTGAAGCCTAAGGAGCCAGGATCGATTCTCCAAGTTCCATGTAAGGCAGATGCACATGGTGGCGCACGCGTCTGGAGTTTGTTTGCATTGGCTAGAGGCCCTGGCATGCCCATTCGCTCTCTGTGTCTCAAATAAATAAATAAATAAATAAAAATAAATAAATACATAACTAAAATAAAGAATGGAGCCAGGGGCTAGAGAGATGGCCTAGTGGTTAGTAAGCTTGCCTGACAGGCCCACGTTCGATTTCCCCAGTACCCACATAAGCCCGATGCATAAGGTGACTCATGCAAATGGAGTTCATTTGAAGTGGCTACAGGCCCTGTGTGCTCATTCTCTTTTCTCTCTCTGCCTCCCTCTCTCTCAAATAAACAAACAAATTAAAAAAAAAAAAAAAAAGCTAGGTGTAGTGGCACACACCTTTAATTCCAGCACCCAGGAGGCAGAGGTAGGAGGATCACCATGAATTCAAGGCCACTCTGAGACTACATAGTGAATTCCAGGTCAGCCTGGACCAGAGTGAGACCCTACCTTGAAAAACAAACAAACAAAAAGAATGGAACCAAACCCCAGCAGGATATTCATTGCCTGTCTTTCTCTTCAAGGAATCTATACTTTAACCTCCACATATTTTCATTCAAATCATAACTTCTTGCTCCCAGCATACTCAACCATCTTTCTTTTCAAAAGCTGTTTCATCCAGGTGTGGTGGTACACACCTTTAAATCCAGCACTCAGGAGGAGGATTGCCATGAGTTTAAGGCCACCCTGAGACAACACAGTGAATTCCAGGTCAGCCTGAACTAGAGCAAGACCCTACCTCAAAAAACCAAAAACAACAACAACAAAAAAGCTGTTTCAGGACTAGAGAGATGGCTAGATGGTTTAGTGGTTAAGGCACTTGCCTGCAAAGCCTAACAGCCTGGGTTTGATTCCCCAGTACCCACATAAAGCCAGATACACAAAGTGGCACATGCATCTAGAGTTCATTTGCAGCAGCTGGAGGCCCTGGTGTGCCCATTCTCTCTCTGTCTCTCTTCTATGTTTCTCTACTTGCAAGTTAACAAATAATATTTTTTATATTTTTTAATCATTTATTTATTAGAGACAGAGAGAGAAGAGAGAGAGATTGAGAGAGAGAGAGAATGGGCGCACCAGGGCCTCTAGTCAGTGCAAATGAGCTCCAGATGCATGCACCACCTTGTGCATCTGGCTTACATGGGACCTGGAGAATCGAACCTGGGGTCCTTAGGCTTTGCAGGCAGGTGCCTTAATCACTAAGCCATCTCTCCAGCCCAATAATAATAATTTTTTTAAAGCTGCTTCCTTCATTCAGGCCTTTCCCCAAAGCCCTTTCTGTCTACCTGGGGCACTTTCAGCCTCAACCTGGTCACCTCACTAATGATCTGCTCTCTCCAGATTGATCACTTGGAGTAGCTCTGCAGTATCTGCACCATTGACAGCCCTGGGACCTGACACAGCATTTATGTTCAGGAACTGGCCACGGAGGCACTCAGAAGTCCATTAGGATAAAGGCCACACAGGGCTGAGAGAGCAGAGTTCCAGACCAAAGTTCACAGGGACAGCCCCTCTGACAGCCTCCTAATCACCATCCCATGAGTCAATGCCAGGTCAGTGTGTCAACCTGCAGTCACCAACAGTGGAGGTGGAGAAGGGCTTGTTTACTATTCCCCGAGCCTCACCTGGCTAGGACAAACACCAAGGGGCAGGACTGCCAGCCTGTCCCAGCTCAATTTACAATGCCAGCCTGTGACCCAGCTCAGCTTACAATGTGGCCAAATGCAGCCTCACCTAGGAAGCCTCAGGAAGCTTCCTTGGGACCTGGGCCAGTAAAAACATAGCAGAGGGCTACACAGATGGTTTAGAGGTTAAGGCACTTGCCTGCAAAGCCTAAGGACCAAGGTTTGATTCTCCAGGTCCCTCGTAAGCCAGATGCACAGGTTAGTTCATGTGTCTGGAGTTCATTTGCAATGGCTAAAGGCCCTGGTGCACCCATTATCTCTCTCTCTCTCTCCTTCACTCACTCTGTCTCTAGTAAATAAACAAAAATAAATAAAGAATTTTAAAAAGGAGCCGGAGAGATAGCCTAGTGGTAAAGGCATTTACCTGTGAAGCCTAAGGACCTAGGTTCGATTCCCCAGGACCCACGTAAGCCAGATGCACAAGGGGCACATGCATCTGGAGTTCATTTACAGTGGCTACAAGCCCTGGCATGCCCATTCTATCTCTGTCTGTCTATCTTCTCTCTCTCTCTCTCTGCTTGCAAATAAATAAAAATGAAAATAAATTATTTTAAAAAAAAAAGATAGCAGATGGCTGATGAACTGATGTGAGGAATTGTCACCTCTCCTCAACCAGTTACCCCCTCTTCACAGACTGCCAGGTACCCTATTCACTTCTCTCTCTCTCTCTCTCAATTTTGGTTTTTTGAGGTAGGGTCTCGCTCTAGCTCAGGCTGACCTGGAATTCACTATGTAGTCTCAATACAAAAAAAATATGTGTGTGTGTGGGTGTGTGTGACCTGGAGAATCAAACCTGGGTCCTTGGGCTTTGCAGGCATGTGCCTTAACTGCTAAGCCATCTCTCCAGCCCTCTTCCATATGTAATTTAAAAAGAAAAAAAGGGCTGGAGAGATGGCTTAGCGGTTAAGTGCTTGCCTGTGAAGCCTAAGGACCCCGGTTCGAGGCTCGGTTCCCCAGGTCCCACGTTAGCCAGATGCACAAGGGGGCGCACGCGTCTGGAGTTCGTTTGCAGAGGCTGGAAGCCCTGGCGCGCCCATTCTCTCTCTCTCCCTCTAGCTGTCTTTCTCTGTGTCTGTTGCTCTCAAATAAGTAAATAAAAAATTGTTTAAAAAAAAAAAAATAAAAAATAAAAAAATAAAAAAATAAAAAGAAAAAAAAAGGCAAGAGGAAAACAATTTAGACAAAGCTCTGTAGTCATCAGATGGCTGGGTCTGCTGCTGTTAGCACGATTCTTGTCCAGGCTAACCTGGAGTTGCAGAGCAATTCTTAGGCAGCGCCACTTATCAGGGGCAACCCACCTGGCCCTGGCCCTCCTGATGCAGCCACCTCCTCCCACAGTCCCCTCCGGAACAACTCCCATGAAGTCAGGATTGGGATTCTGTACTCCCTCTTGCCATCTCCAGCTTTCCCAGAGATGGCCCCGGTCTCCTCCCATAGCCATCAGCTCCTCGCAGTGGTTAGTGACAGCACCCCACTTACCACCACCACCACCACCACTAAGCAACACGCGGGGTCAAGGCCGCAGCACAGGCCTGAGCACAAAACAAGGCCATAAATCAGCGATCACCTCTGTTGGTCATGGTGAGAAATAACCCAAAACAAACCAAAGTTCACAAACAAAGCTCAAGGCAACTTCTGCTTACAACAGCAAGGCACAAGCAGGGTGTGGTGGCGCACGCCTTTAATCTCAGCGCTCAGGGGACAGAGGTTGGAGGATCCCTGTGAGTTCAAGGCCAGCCTGAAACTAGACAGTGAGTTCCAGGTCAGGATGGGCTAGTGTGAGACTCTGCCTGGACAAAATGAAAACAACAGCAAAGCCCAATAAAAGTCCCAGAGGTGGAGGAATGACCATGGAGTACCCCACAGCCCGCCAGAGCTGCAACACTGAGCCCACAAGGAAGCTGCCGCCGCGCAACCAGGACAGCAGGACACATGGGGAAGGAAGTCTGATGACATGTCATCTCAGCTTCCCTCTCTGGGCCCTTTCCTGTATGTTGGTGGGAGGCCATCGGGGCCCTGGAAGCCAACAGGCTGAAACATGCCATGCCTGGCAACAAAGAGCGCCTGCCTGCTCCTGGGCATTTCACCAGAGAAGAAGGCACAAGTCCCTGGAGTGTACTTGAGAGAGGACTCCTGAACCACACGTGCTCCTACCTCAATGGGCCTCGCTGGAGAACGATCTTTAAAAAAAAAACAAATACAGCCGGTGTGGTGGCTCACGCCTTTAATCCTAGCACTAGGGAGGCAGAGGTAGGGGGATTGCCATGAGTTCGAGGCCACCCTGAGAATACAGAGTGAATTCCAGGTCAGCCTGAGCTAGAGTGAGACCCTACCTCGAGAAAACAAAAAAATAAAAGTAAAAAATAAAAAAAATACCTGTTCCATTTATTTTTTGTTCATTTTTATTTATTTGACAGTGACAGACAGAGAGAAAGAAGCAAATAGAGAGAGAGAGAGAGAGAGAGAGGGAATGGGCACACCAGGGCCTCCAACCACTGCAAATGAATTCCAGACTCCAGACACATGCGCCCCCTTGTGCATCTGGTTAACATGTGTTCCTGGGGAATCAAGCCTTGAACGGGGGTCCTTAGGCTTCACAGGCAAGCGCTTAACCACTAAGCCATCTCTCCAGCCGTTTTGTTTTGTTTTTCGAGGTAGAGTCTTACCCTAGCTCAGGCTGATCTGAAATTCACTCTGTATTCTCAGGGTGGCCTTGAACTCACAGCTGGGATTAAAAGCACGCACTATCACGCCCGGCTAAGAAGAGATCTTAAAGTGACGCATACTCTGGAGTTCCTTTGCAGTGGCTGGAGGCCCTGGTACCACCCCCCCGCCCCCCCCGCCTCTTTCTCGCTCTCTCAAATAAATAAATAAAATACTTAATAAATAAATAAAACAATAGCCAGGTATGGTGGCTCCTGGAGGCAGAGGTAGGAGGATCAGGATTGTTGGGTATTTGAGGCCACTCTGAGGCACTGAATTTGAGATCAGACTGCACTAGAGTGAAACCCTACCTGGAAACAAAACAAATAAAAGTACCTAGTACTGAGGAACGACACCCGTGGCTGAACACACACACCAAACAACCAACCAACCATATAGGAGGCTGAGGATGGAGCTCAGTTGGCAGAGTTCTTGCCTACCATACACAAAGCTCTGGGTTTACTCCCCGGCGTGGTATACACCAGGTGTGCTGGTGGGCACCTTCATTTCATTACTCTAAAGACGAGACAGGAGGATCAAGGTCATTCTTATCTATGTAGTGAGTATGCACACATCCTGGGATGCATGTGACCCTGGACATGGTGGCTGATCCCAGCGCTCGGGAGGTAGAGGTAAGAGGATCACTGTGAGTTCAAGGCCACCCTAGGACTACATAGTGAATTCCAGGTCAGTCTGGCCTAGAGTGAAACCCTACCTGGGGGGCGGGGAGAAAGAAAATTAAAAAGAGAGAGAGAGAGAGGAAGGGAGGGAGAGAGAGAGAGGGAGAGCGGGCCGGAGAGATGGCTCAGTGGTTAAGGCACTTGCCTGCAATACTTAATGACCTAATGATCCTGCATCATTTGCAGTTGGCTAGAGGCCCTGGTGCACCCATTCCCTCTTCTCTCTTCTTGCAAATAAAAAAAATAAAAATAAAAATAAAAATAAAAATAAGGCCAAACCAGGCGTGGCACGCCTTTAATCCCAGCACTCAGAAGACAGAGGTAGGAGGATTGCCATGACTTCGAGGCCACCCTGAGACTCCATAGTGAATTCCACATTAGCCCAAGCTAGAGTGAGACCCTACCTCGAAAAGCCAAGTAAATAAATAACAAAGCAACATGACATGACAGTCCCATCCAGAGACCTCTGTGGCCCCATGTACACACTAGTCTTGTTCTCACACAGAAATAATCTTGCCATTTTGCCACCTTTTGGCTGAGAAAAAACTCAGGAAAACAATAACCTGCTTACCATGCTTCTGCACCCCTCACCACCCTAGCCCCTGTCCCACCTGCCCAAAAGTTCTGAATTTTACCAATTTATTATTTTTTCTTTTTTTTCTTTTTCTTTTTCTTTTTTGCAAGGTAGGGTCTCACTCTAGCTCAGGGAGACCTGGAGTAGTATGTATGTAGTCTCAGGGTGGCCTCAAACTCTCAGCGATCCTCCTACCTCTGCCTCCTGAGTGCTGGGATTAAAGGCGCGCGTCACCACACCAGGCATGATTTATTAAATGTTATCTATCAACTGCTAATGGCATGTGGGGGTAGAAAATGTCAATCAGCCCCAGCAACCTGAAGAGCTGGGGACTAGATACTGGAGCAAAGCCATGGCATTGACACACCCCAGCAGCAGGTAGTGTTCCCGCCTCTCTGTAGAGCCCTGTGACCAAGTCAGCTACCTCATTCCTAGGGCTTTGACTGTCCCTGCAGCCCTCCACATAACCCCAAGCTCAATGTGCTCGGGTAGAATGCTGCACTGGGAGACATAGGAGCCGCACATGTGGGATGCCCCGCCTCCTCCAGGAAGATGTGAGCCATCAGCCCTGTCTACCCCAACACCCTGACACTGTAACAACTGTAACCATCACATTATCACCTCACACTCAAGAGCATGGAGAAACAGGCCCTTCCCCATGAGCACGTCCTTGAGCCCTTTTCCTTCCTCATAGGGTCTCAGCTCCCTTCCCATCTGTAATGGGGGGCTGGCTGAGGTTGATGCTTTAATCCCCCAACTGGGATATAGTGAGAAGAGAAAAACGGTGGAGGTGAGAAAATGATCTACTTCCAGCTTCCAAGGATTCACTCATTGGAGGCTCCCAGCCACTTCACGGGGCAAAGGCGATTGATGGTCTCATCCTATATATATAACCCAAGGTCAGCTTCTTGCCCAAGGTCACATAGCTGGGTCAGGATGTGGGTTTAAGTTTTCTTGTCTCCAAAACCTAGGTTATTCCTTCCTCTTTCTGTGGTAAGTACAGCCCTGCCACCCCCCGGATCAGGAACACAGTCCTAACAGGCCAGCAGAAAGCTAGAGAGCTGGGGGTGGTGACACACACCTTTTGTCCCAACATTCAGGAGGCAGAGGTAGGAGGATTGCCATGAGTTCGAGGCCACCCTTAGACTACACAGTGAATTTCAGGTCAACCTGGGCTAATGTGAGACCCTACCTCAAAACAACAACAAAACAAAAAAAAAAAAAGTGCTCAAGAGAGAGGGATTTCTGCCTTCATGTCTCCAAAAGGATCTAAGGAGAGCTGGCTAGGATGTGACCATAGTCCCAGGAGACTCAAAGTGTGAATCCTGGATAGCCATGGTCCCACCAGTATTTTTACTAAGGACAGAGCCACCACCAGCCAGGCCAGAGCTGTTTGTTTACAAACCAGAACTCAAGGTATGATTAGAGATACACACACCTCTCTCCCTTAGGCTCCCATTGGTCAAGGCTGAAAAATGGCTTCAGGCTGGCTTGGCAGTACAGGCCCAGAGGACCCTCCTCTCCCTTATCTCTCACAGCAGAGGGCTGGAGTGTAGGAAGACCCTGGGCAACTGTCTAATCTCCATTTCCATATCTGTACCTCCAGTTGGACTAAATGTTCTTAGAGGTCTTTGCCAAGTTGAAAATTCATGACGTTTCAGTTTCTCCTGACACAATTTTTCTCTTTTTCCCCCCTGGTCATCCAAAACTTGCAGACTCATTTTAATATTTTTTTTTTGTTCATTTTTTAGTTATTTATTTGAGAGTGACAGACACAGAGAGAAAGACAGATAGAGGGAGAGAGAGAGAATGGGCGCGCCAGGGCTTCCAGCCTCTGCAAACGAACTCCAGACGCGTGCGCCCCCTTGTGCATCTGGCTAACGTGGGACCTGGGGAACCGAGCCTCGAACCGGCGTCCTTAGGCTTCACAGGCAAGCGCTTAACCGCTAAGCCATCTCTCCAGCCCTGCAGACTCATTTTAAAAGACAAGCAGAAAGCCAGTCGCCGAGGTACGTCTGCAACAGGCAGGATCCCAGAGGAGGTGAGTCACTCAGCAAGGAGCAAATTTCAGCACAGCTTCTAGATGTGATTTCACCTCCCCATTCTGTCATTCACTCCTGAACTGACGTGTGGGCTCACGCGCAGGTGGGCACAAAGATGGGTCCACAGGGAGTGGTGTTCCGTCTTTTCTCTTGCCCGCAACTGTACTTCCCAGAAGTTCCTCCCAAAACTTGGTTTTTAAGGCCAACCGACACCTGTCCTCTGCTGAGGACTAGCCGCGGTCATCTTGTCTACAGCTACAAAGCTCAGTTCCCGGGACCGAGAACGCTTTGCCCACTCAGCTGTACAGGTCAGGAGAATCGGAAGGTCAGCACCATGACCACGGAGGGGCAACTGGGGACAGAGTAGGGGACCAGGTGCTTTCCCAGGGTGATGGTGGCAGACCTGGGGCCCCCAAGAAGCCGAGATGATCTCCCCATCCCTGCGCTGCCAACACTCACATCTTCGGCCCCACCACCGTCACCTGCGCCACATGTCACCATCGCCCTCACCTGCCGCCGACTCCTCCCACCAGTCCCAACAGCCTCACCTGTTCCCTCTTCCCCACCTGCGCCCTGGCTCTCAAATGCCCAGGGCCAGCTGCCACCCATCCACGCACCCATCCATCCATCCGCCCACCCACCCACCCTCCCTCTCCCTGCGCCCCCCTCCTCACCACCACGTTGGCAGGCGTGCAGAGCCGGCCGGCCGTTGCTGTAGGGCATCCAGATCTTCTTCAGGGGATTCTGGGTCAATTCTCTTGGGGACGCCATCCCTCGTTCCCCCACACGCCCCCCCCACCCCCACCCACGCCCACCCCCAGGCCGGGATGAATCAATCGGACAGCGTCGCTTCTGACCGAGCCACAGGGCCACCTCGGGCCACCTGGGGTCCCGCCCCTCGGGCTCCGCCCCTCCTCTAGCGGCGACAGCTCTGGTCCATCTTCCCGCAGGCCCGCCCCAATGCGACGAGGCTCCACCCCGATGGAAGAGGATCCGTCTTCCGATTACACACGTGCGCAAACTCGCCCCCCCCCCACATTTTTTTTTTTGTCTTGGAGCATGCGCGATCCGTCCTTCGTGGCGAGATCGAGAATGCGCATGCTCAGAGAGTTCAAGGCCCGGACTATGCAGACCCCGCCCCGGATGCGCGCATCCATCGTTCTCAGCCCGATTGTGCTGGTTTGCGCGGGCCTCACCCGTGGGCTCCCCGAGGGTGCTAGCTAGGCTAGCCTGTCGCTTCAACTGGCTGCAGGACGTGACCTCGGCCACTCCCCAGTCCCCCAGAGAAGCCCAGGAGGGCAGTGGCGACGGGTCCTCTGGTCTCCCCAGTGCCTGGGAAGTCCAGACCCAACCTGGCGCCCTCCAAACATGGGCCGGCTTCGGGCTCTGCCCCCCCCCTTTGCCCCCCATCCACAAGGATTTTCCCTGGTCCACAGGAGCTGCTGTTCACCCACGCAGGAAAAACTCCCCTAGTTCACATGGACGGGACATGGCTCAAAAATGCATCGTGTTTCTCCATTTGGCTCCTGGAGAGCTTGGAGTTTGTGTGTGTGTGTGGGGGGGAATTTAACTAAGTCCTGGCAGAATCTTGATTCTCTTTCTAGGATTTAAGTTTTATTTATTTATTTGAGAGAGAGAGAGACAGACTGGACAGGCCAGGAACTCCAACCACTGCAAAAGAACTCCAGACGCATGTGCCACCTTGTGCATCTGGCTTTATGTGGATACTGGGGAATTGAACCTGGATCCTTAGGTTTCACAGGCAAGTGCCTCAATTTCTAAGCCATCTCCCCAGCCTCAAGGAGATTATGTAAATCTTTTCTTTCTTTCTTTTTTTTTTTTCCCCTAGCCCAGGCTGACCTGGAATCCACTCTGTATTCTGAGGGTGGCCTCAAACTCACGGCGATCCTTCTACCTCTGCCTCCCAAGTATTGGAATTAAAGGCGTGTGCCACCACTCCCGGCAGGATTTATTTTATTTATTTTGAAATAGGGTTTCACTCTAGCCCAGGCTGACCTGGAATTCACTATGTAATCTTAGGCTGGCCTTGAACTCAAGGTGATCTTCCTACCTCAAACCTCCTGAGTTCTGGGACTAAAGGAATGGGCCACCATAACACTTGGCCCAATTAAACTTTTTCTTTCTTTTTATTTTATTTTATTATTATTATTTTTTTTTTTTGGTTTCTCGAGGTAGAGTCTCACTCTAGTCCAGCCAATTAAAGGTTTTTTTTTTAATTAATTATATTTATTGAGGGAAGTACAGAGCCAAGGAAAGACACCCATGAGGCTAGATATCCCACATGGTGGGGGCATGCCTGGGAAAACCATGGAAAGAAAAGAGAAAAATTCAAGGAGCTCCTGCCATGTGGGGAGCTGGACTGGGTAAAGGAGACCATGTGCAGAGTAAGAGCTGGGGAACCCTCCCCTTGGCTCGGCCTGGTTAGGCCTGGAACCCAGCCAAGGGAAAGCATTCACTCACAGCTGAAAGTTCCCAAGTAGTCAGCCCAATTAACGTTTTAGTAATGAGGGGTTGGAGAGATGGCTTAGTGGTTAAGGCACTTGCTTGCAAAGCCAAAGGACCCCGTTTCAATTCCCCATGTAAGCCATCTGGTGGCATGTGAGTTTGTAGTTTGTTTGCAGTGGCTGGAGGCCCTGACACGCCCATTCTCTCTCTCCCAAATAAATAAATATTTTCTTTAAGTTTAATACTGAGTTTATTTATTTATTTATTTTCTCAGTTTTTAGAGGTAGGGTCTCACTCAAGCCCAGGCTGACCTGGAATTCACTATGTAGTCTCAAGGTGGCTTTGAACTCACGGCGATCCTCCTACCTCTGCCTCCCAGATTAAAGGTATGCACACCACCATGCCCAGGTTTTGTTAATTTAAAAAAAAAAAATTATTTTTTTTTTTTTATGTGTTTGAGAGAGAGAGGAAGCGGGGGACATGCCAGGACCTTCCAGCCACTGCAAATGAACTTCTGATGCATGCGCCACTTTGTGTACCTGGCTCACGTGGGTTCTGAAGAATCAAACCTGGGTACTTTGGCTTTGCAGGCAAGTGCCTTAACTGCCAAGCCATCTTCTTAAGCCCTCTATGTATTTTTTTTTTTTTAAGTGAGTTTCTCTCTTTGTATTGGAAAAATAGGATGCAGGCATCAACCTTACAAGATTGTACTGTGGACTAAATGTGTTAATCTCAGAAACCCATTCTAAAACAAATAGGCATCTACATTCTATTATTTAGATCTCCTTCCCTGACTTTGGAACTGCACTGGGGCAAAGGGTAAGTAAAGGAGACATCCAGAAGTTCAAGGACCTCACTGTCTTGGGCTTGGCTTTATCTCCTATGTAGTGGGCAGGACGCCAGCAACAAAACCATCTTAAAGGTCTCTGCCAGGCTCAGGAGAGTTCAGGCCTCTTCTGTCTGCAAGCCCTGCTTCCCCAAACTACACTTTCTGTTCTAGTCCTAACCAGCATGGTTTGAACTTGGGTCACACTGCCCTCTAGTGACGACCCCTACCATATTTCTTGCAGGGTATCTCTCTCATCTCTTCCTTTCTCCTCTTCCCTCTCTCTCTCTCTCTCTCTCTCTCTCTCTCTCTGCCCAATGTGTGCCCAACCAGAAGTCAGGAGCTGATGTCATTCACAGTAAGTGCATATTTCCCAGGTCTTTCCTTCCATAGCCCATGCCTGAGTCAGTTCACGTCAACACCCAGCTCTTCAAAGCCTGGCCAAAGCTCTTAGGATGGCTTTGACGTGGACGTCTTGCCCACCACATGGAAAGTAAAGATCATGACGCCTTCGTGATGGAAGCCGAACCGGACCCTCCCTGGAACAAGCTCTCCTGCCTACTTTGGGGAATGCCCTGCCTCAGGCAGATTCAACCATTTCCTCTTTCCTCATTCTCCTGTTGTACTGTCCACCCTACACTCCCAGAGGGAGTGGGAGTGAGCACTGTGGCAGCTCTGAGCACATTACAGGCAGCTCGTCATGAGTAGGGTGTCCCTTGTGACCACCGGCTGTCCCTCCTTCTCCAAAGCCACTTATTGTGTTCCTGGTATAGGCAACCCTCCTGTTTGTCTCCTGACCATTACCAAGGTGATCTTGGGGACACCCTAGCCTCAGAAACCCCACCGCCACACACTCATATCCTACTCAGCCCCCAATACTCATTTCAAAGGCTGCCCCCCAAGAGCCAGTCAAGAGCTGAGTTGGGCAACCAGACCAGGGGAGGGCAGGGGGCCATGATTGTCTTACACCCAGTCTTAAGCCTGGTTCTCCAGAAATGCTGCAGCTCTGGACCTTCTTCTCTCTCTCTCTTTTTTTAAAAATATGCTTTAATATCTAGGATATACAAAGAACTCAAAAAAATTAAATAAGAAATCAAACAAGCCAATTAAAAAATGGGGTATGGAACTAAATAGAGAGTTCTCAAAAGAAGAAATACACCTTTAATCCCAGCACTCGGGAGGCAGAGGTAGGAGGATCGCCGAGAGTTCGAGGCCACTCTGAGACTACATAGTGAATTCCAGGTCAGCCTGAGCCAGAGTGAGACCCTACCTTGAAAAACCAAAAAAAAAAAAAAGAAGAAGAAGAAGAAATACGGATGGCATATAAGCATCTAAAAAAATGTTCTACTTCCCTAGTCATCAGGGAAATGCAGATTAAAACTACGTTGAGATTCCATGTCACTCCTGTCAGATTGGCTACCATAAAACAAATGACCATAAATGCTGGCAAGGATGTGGAAAAAAAGGAACCCTTCTACACTATTGGTGGAAATCAGTGTGGAGGTTCCTAAGACAGCTAAACAATAGATCTACCATATGACCCAGCAATAGCACTCCTAGGCAAATATCCTAAGGACTCATCTCATTACATTAGAGATACTTGCTCAACCATGTTTATTGCCGCTCAATTCACAATAGCTGGGAAATGGAGCCAGCCTAGGTGTCCCTCAATTGATGAGTGGATAATGAAGATATGGCACATTTATACAATGGAGTTCTACTCGACGATAAAGAAAAATGAAGTTATGAAATTTGCAGGAAAATGGATGGATCTGGAAAGGATTACACTAAGTGAGGTAACCCAGGCCCAGAAAGCCAAGCATCACATGTTCTCTCTCATATGTGAATCCTAGCTAAAAATGATTGGACTTCTGTGTAAGTAGGAAGAAAACTCAGTAGCAATGGCCAGTAAGCTAGAAAAGAGATATACAGGGAAGAGAAAGGAAGGGAGGGGGGTACTTAATAGGATGGTATTGCATATATATAAATAGAAGAATAGATTAATAGGGATGAAAAGGCCCAAAGTGAGGTCAGGGGAAGAGATTGAGTAAAGGAAAGGTGGAGGGAGGGCTAATCAAAATCTAAGAGGATATAAATAAATCATATGGAATCCTCTGTTCTCAGACAATGGAACACTCAGGAGCCATAGATCATTGCTAGAAAATTTTCAGTGCCAGGGATGGGATACCTTCCAGTGAGTTGTTGGCTAGGGAGGTCCCTGATGCCCCCAAAACATTATAGGCCATTGCTGAAGCCCTTGGTTTCCTACCAGGAATAGATGGTAAGACCCTATTGCTGAAGATTCCACATACTTGGCCTGCAAGGCTACTGAGAAACCCTGCTGGAACTGAGCTGATAACCTCCTCCATATAGACTAGCTGACAGAAAGCTGGAAGAAGACATTTTGCATGCAGTTCAATGGGAGAGAGAGAAATCACCAGTGAAGATACTCAACAGTGGACACTGCAAGCCTCATATTTGGCCATCCAGGCCAAATGAGCCAATGGGTGCAATAGCGGCATGTCTGTCATGGAGGAAACCAGCTGCCCTCTACTTGGACTGGAGGGCCGCTCCATGGGAGGAATACATCCCTGATACTGAAAACCTAAAACAGGGGTAGTCATGAGCCCTAAGGGTGTAACATCTGTTGTTGCCTGGCTAAATGTATATACTATGCTTATCAAACTGCCTAGTAAGCACTTCTCTTAATGTTCATACCCTTATATTAATGCTACTCTCACTTTTGGTAGAGAATCTTCTCTTTTCAGATGGCAGTGACCTTGGGATGACTCAGAAGGCATCATGGTGCTGGAAAGAAGTGACAGGAGTGCTTAGTACTGCAATATCTCTATCACACCTTCCAAAGCTCAGGGTCTATTGCGGAAGAGGTGGCAGAAAAAAATGTAAGAGCCAAAGGAAGGGTAGAACTCCTTACAACGTGCTCCCCCCAGACACAAAATGGCCTGGATATCCATGACCTCACAGTGCCTGCCACTACACAAGACCATCATGATAGGAGGAAAAGATCATGACATCAAAATAAAAGAGAGACTGATTGAGAGGGGGAAGGGATATGATGGAGAATGCAGTTTCAAAGGGGCAAATGGGGGGGAGGGAGAGGGCATTACCATGGGATATATTTTTTTAAAGCATGGAAGTTAATAAAAAAACTTTTTTTGAAAAAAAATTATTTTATTTATTTGACAGACAAAGAGGGAGAGAGGGAGAGAGAATGGGCATGCAAGGGCCTCCAGCCACTGCAAATGAACTCCAGATGCATGCGCCCCTTGTACATCTGGCTAACGTGGGTCCTAGAGAATTGGCTTTGGAAGTAAATGCCTTAACTGCTAAGCCATCCCTTCAGCCCCCTTCTACTCTCTCTCTCTCTCTCTCTCTCTCTCTCTCTCTTTTGTTTTTTAAGGTAAGGTCTCACTCTAGCTCAGGCTGACCTCCACGGCGATCCTCCTACCTCTGCCTCCCAAGTGCTGTGATTAAAGGCGTGCCCCACCACACCCGACTGCACCTTCTGCTCTTTCCAACTGACCCTGAGCTGACCCAGACACACCCTCCCAAGTCCATATATCCAACTAGGGAGCCACAGGTCAACATCAGAAGCCTACGCGCCCTCCCTTTGGGTCTTTATCTGCTCTGAGGGTATTCCCCATTTCCCCTTCCACAGCCTCATTTCTTGGATAGGAAACTTAAAAGAGTCCAGGCAGGAGGATCCAAGATAACACCCGGCCCCATAGTCCAGAAAGAGGTTCAGCTCCCAGCTTTCAAAGCCTCACCTCCTACACCTTGCCTTATTGCCACACTTCTCACTTCCACACCCATGCTCATACTTGTTCCCTCCACTGAAATGCCCTCCTAGGTCCTCTGATCCTCCGGCATCAGTAGATGAGATTCCCAACAGAACAAGTGGCCTCCGTGGCTTCTTCCTTCTCAGGACATCCAACAAGTGTGCCAATTACCCCACGTCGGTCACGAAAGGCATGCTGAGATGTCAGTGTGCACTCATGTGTGAACCCAGCTAGCTCAGCCTCTCCTCACCAACTGTGAACCTGCCTGGCCTGACCCTGGTTTGGCTCCCAGGGTGCCCTCAGCGCTGACCACTGGACCTCCTCCCAGTATTCCAGGCTAGAAGCCGTGGGGTGATCAAAGTCCTCAATCCACAGGTCCGAAGAATCAAACACTATCTGCTGCCCATTCTCGGCAGGAAGCAACAGTCTACAGTTCACAGGATAAAGATCCAGGAGCCTCCGTACATGCCACATACCAATGCACACGCCACGCACACACGCACAGAAGCACACGTAATAACAAGCCATGGGCCCAGGCATGTGAACAGGGCCTGCTGCTTTCTGCAAACGCCCTTCTCCTTTTTCTTTCTTTTCTCCCCCCCCCCCCAAGGTAGGGTTTCACTCTAGTCCAGGCTGACCTGGAATTCACTATGTAGTCTCAGGGTGGCCTCAAACTCATGGTGATCCTCCTACCGCTGCCTCCCAAGGGATTAAAGGCATGCGCCACCAATGCCCTGGCTTTCTCCCTTGTTTCTTATACCCTGATCAGATGTTGTTATTGGGGTGTGGGGATTTTTCCAGGAATCCCAGCTTCCTTTAGCCATTTTCAGGAAGAACTGTCCCCAGTGTCAATCCTGGGCCCAGGGCTCACAGTGTGAAATTCCAACTTGGGTACATGCAGGCTCTTCCAGAAGCAAATCTGTAAGCCTTGACCTGCACTTCCTGATTCCAGCCTGGCACAGGGCACACAGTAGGTACTCCACGTGACTCGGGGACAGCCAGGACAAAGACAGAGCTCAGAGAGGTTTCGTAAGCAAGACAGAATACACTGTAGGCGCTTCAGAAAAGCTCAGGACCAATACGGAGCACACAGTAGGTGCCCTAGAAACAGACTTAAGGACTAAGACCATACTATATAAAAAAATAATTTTCAAATTGGGTCACCCACAAGAGGAGAACCTAGATGAACATGACCCTTTGGAGGCCAGCAAGGAGCAACGTGGGGAGGACTTCCAGGCAGCTCCAGCTGGCCGTCCCTCCCCCTTGGCTAAAGCAACACACTATTTATAGTTGCCCCCCCCCCAATTGGCCCAGCTCCCTCTCCCCTGTAAGGCGACAATTTCCCCTCCCCTCCAGGCCACTGATGCCCTCTCAGAGCACCCCTTTAGCCTGAGATGCCTCCCCGCCCTCCCAAAACACCCTCACCCTCCCTCCTGGACCACCATCACTGTTTCCAGGTCTCTTCCCAATGCCCACCCTCCCCACGCTGCCCCGTGCCTACCCTGCCCGCAGCTCTCCCTCCCCGGGTCGGTCAGAGAGCTGCCTCCTAATGTGCCTCTGTCCATCCTGCCACCGAACTGGCCGGGGCCACCGCCCCCTGTAGCTCAGCAGGGGTAGGGTAACCCTGCCCCGCCCCCCAGCAGGCTCGGAACAGAGGAGCCCCGCCTCTCCAGCCCGCCTAGACCCGCCCCCACCCTCTCCCTCCAAGGCTGTTTGGAGGTGGCCGGCCCTCATCCAGGCTGCCAGCCGCACCCTAGCTAGGGTTGCTTCTCTCCAGTTAGAGCTGCCCATTACTGCCCCGGGGCCGGCTCTGCTCTGCCACTGGACTTGTCTCCACTGCCCCAAGCTCCGGCCTCATTCACAGGCAAGCCCGGATCACACGCCCAGGAAAGTCCCAGTGCAGAATGGGAATGTGAAGTAGGCCAAACCTATTCCTTCCACAGTGAGGGACCAGGTCAGAGGGCGGGGAGCAAGGTGAATGGAAGGGCAGAGGAGCCAGGTGTGACTCAGCCCTCATGTATCACTGCCTGGGTGCACATGACTAGGTGTTTCCAGGGCACCCTCCATCCTTCAGTCACTTGACATTTGTTGAGCTCCTCCTGCAGCCACAACTTTCATGGATGCTATGTCACTCAAAGCTGTAAAAAGCCTGGTGGGGGCTGGAGAGATGGCTTAGCGGTTAAGCGCTTGCCTGTGAAGCCTAAGGACCCAGGTTCAAGGCTCGATTCCCCAGGACCGTTAGCCAGATGCACAAGGGGGCGCATGGGGAATTCATTTGCAGTGGCTGGAGGTCCTGGTGCACCCATACTCTCTCTCTCTCTCTCTGTCACCCAAATAAATAAAAAGGAGCAAAAAAAATTTTTAAAAAGAAGCTTGATGGCATCACTCTGCTTTACAGTTGAGAGATTTGCTCAGGACAATTCAACAGAATTGGCTTGGAGCCCTAGAGGGTTCACCCCCTCACCCCTGAACCATGTATGTCCAAGAGCCAGGTGGAGTGTGCCAAGACGTGAACAGGGCGATGCCCTGCCGTGCATGTTTCACTGTAGACAAGTACCCTCTTCTCCAAGCCCTTTCCACACCCCCCCACACCTGTTCACACACACAGATGTCAGAGACTTGTACCAGGCAGTGTACAGCGTCAACCCCACGCACACGCCCAGGACAAACATTCGTGATGAGGATGTCTATGCCTACAGATGAGTGCCTGACCGTCTCAGCCAACTGGGTAGGATGCTGTCTCACAGAACACGAGCATGAGGCCAGATGTGGTGGCACATGTCTATAATCCCAACGCTCAGAAGGCAAAGGCAGGACTGATACAAGTTGGAGGCCAGCCTGATGAGATAGCGAGTTCCAGGCCAGCCAGGGCTACACAGCTAGATTCAAACAAGGCCGGGTGTGGTGGCACGCACCTTTGATCTCAGCCCTCCAGAGGCACGGTGAGGAGGATGGCCCTGAGTTTGAGGCCACCCTGAGACTCCAGGTCAGCCTGGGCTAGAGTGAGACTCTACCTCAGAAATCCAAAAAGAAAAAGGAAAGGAGAGGAGAGGACAGGACAGGACAGAAGGAAAGGAAAAGGAAAGGATAAGAAAAGACAACTTCAAATCAAAAATAAACATATGCAGATTAAAACTACATTGAGATTCCATCTCACTCCTGTCAGATTGGCCACCATCATGAAAACAAATGATTATAAATGTTGGCGGGGATGTGGAAAAAGAGGAACCCTTCTACACTGCTGGTGGGAATGCAATCTGGTCCAGCCATTGTGGAAAACAGTGTGGAGATTCCTAAAACAGCTAGAGATTGATCTACCATATGACCCAGCTATAGCACTCCTAGGCATATAGCCAAAGGACTCATCTCATTTCCTTAGAAGTATGTGCTCAACCATGTTTATTGCTGCTCAATTTATAATAGCTGGGAAATGGAACCAGCCTAGATGTCCCTCAACTGATGAGTGGATAATGAAGATGTGGCACATTTATACAATGGAGTTCTACTCAGCGGTAAAGAAAAATGAAGTTATGAAGTTTGCAGAAAAATGGATGGACCTGGAAAGGATTATACTAAGTGAGGTAACCCAGGCCCAGAAAGCCAAGCGCCACATGTTCTTTTTCATACGTGGATCCTAGCTACAGATGATTGGGCTTCTGCGTGAGAAGGAAAATACTTGGTAGCAGAGGCCAGCCAGTAAGTTAAAAAGGAGACATGAAGGGAAGAGAAAGGAAGGGAGGAGGATACTTAATAGGTTGATATTGTATATATGTAATTACAATGATTGTAATGGGGAGGTAATATGATGGAGAATGGAATTTCAAAGGGGAAAGTGTGGGGGTGGGGAGGGAGGGAATTACCATGGGATATTTTTTTATAATCATGGAAAATGTTAATAAAAATTTTAAAAAAAGAAAAAGAAAAACCCAGAAAAAAAAGATAAGCATATGACCCTCAGCACACACTTCTTTGTATACAAGGATCTGGGCCGACGGGTCTGAGATGGACTGGTCTCAGGCCCAGTGTTGGGATCCTGAGTGTAACATGATGCGGTAGTACCCAGAAGCTTCCCGACTGTGGGGCACAGCCACCTATAGAAATGACCTGACATGATAGCCTTCAAGCTGTCCAGACACGTGTAGGACTATGAGGGAATATAAGCAATGTCCATGCTGTCCAGACACACTGACCCTGTGGGACACTCAGATGTGATTTCCAGCGTCCCAGTATGACGGTGCTCAGGTGCGCACTCTGCTCAGAAAGAGTACTGTCCAGCTCTGTTGTCTTCCTTCAGGCTTCCCATCCTGGGGGCCATCGCATCCTTCACGCTCAGCGGCGACCAACGTGGGCCAGGATGTGGGCATTGGTGGTAGCTTGCTCCCTGGCAGCCCTTGCCCGGGCTTGCTTCAGTAAGATTTGTAGGAGGCCGATGGGGACATCCAGCGAGAGAGTGATGCGTGGACCCAGACGGGAGACAGCATTGTCGGAGTGGCTCCGGGCAGCTGAGGGCCCTGCGGGGCGATCTGAGAGCACAGGGCCGGGAAGAGCCTGGGAACAGTTCTGGGGAAGCAGCTGCAAGGCTGGGGTAGGAGTTGCTGGGACAACCAGGACCCCACCCAACATCACGACCATCAGCAACTGTAGAGCCCAGCGGGTCATCTGGGGGAAGGCTGTGAGGAGAAAACAGGCTCAGGGCAGGGTCTCTGGTCGGCTATGATTCATGGAAGGAAGGAGAGCGATGGCAAGAGCATGAAACAGCGGAGCTGGAGAGAGAGTGACTACAGAGGCCAAGCGAGTGATCGAGAAATAGAGACAAGATGAGAAAACAAGAAGGAAGCCAAGACAAAAAACAAAACAAAAAAAAAC
Source organism: Jaculus jaculus (assembly GCF_020740685.1). NCBI lineage: Eukaryota > Metazoa > Chordata > Mammalia > Rodentia > Dipodidae > Jaculus > Jaculus jaculus. The sequence goes on from NC_059118.1 coordinate 16,981,620, forward strand.
AAACAAAACAACAACAAAAAAAGACAGAAAAAGTTGGGCGTAGTGGCACACACCTTTAATCCCAGCACTTGGCAGAAGTAGGAGGACCGTGGTGAGTTCAAGGTCACCCTGAGACTACATGGTAAATTCTATTCAGGTCAGCCTGGGCCAGAGTGAGACCCTACCTCAAAAAAAAAAAAAAAAAAGACAGAGCAGAGCTCATCAGAAAGACTAAAGAGAGCATTCTGTAGACCCAGCACTTGGGAGGCCGAGGCAAGATTGGGAATTTGAGGCCAATCTGGATTATATAGTGAGACCATTTTAGGCTTAGCAGTTAAGGCACTTGCCTGCAAAGCCTAAGGACCCATATTCAACTCTCCAGATCCCACGTTAGCCAGACACACAAAGGTGAGGCAAGCACAAGGTCACACATGCCCACTAGGTGACGCAAGCGTCTGGAGTTCGATTGCAGCGCCTGAGGCCATGTTGCACCAATTCTCTCTCTCTCTCTGTTACTCTCTCTAAAATAAAAAAAGAATGAGAATGAGAGAGAGATGAAGACACAAAGAAATCCAGAAGCAGAGAAAGTTTAGGGGTGAGGGCTGAGGGGAAGAGTAAGGGGGAAAGAAGGAGGAGATGGAGAGGAATAAGGTGGAGGCAGAATAAAATAGAAAGAAGGAAAAAGATAGACACAGACAAGATGTCATCCTAGAGACAGAATGATGGAAAGATCCAGAGAGAGAGAGAAAACCCCAGGGGGACAAAAAGGAGACAGGTTCGGGGCAAGGGAGCATTCAGCGACCCAGGGTGGAGGACAAGAATGGAGAACTTTGAAGCAGAACGGAGACCCCAGAGCCACCTCCACTATCCCCAACCCAGGTCCCCTCAACCCCAAGACCCCTCCCGTCCCAAGCCAGCACCAGTCCTACCACTGCCAGCTTCTTCTCGGGACACTGGGGCAAAAGCCAGGCAATGCTGTCTTCCGTTCTGCCCTCTACTCCACGTCAAGGCCCCTTTATCTCCCCCAGCCCCCCGAGGTAGGAGCTGAGCATGTTTCCTGGCATGAGGCAGCCCCCTCCTCTCCATCCATGACTCATCCCCTCCTGGGGAGCAGTGAGGACATCTCCTGAGGCCCCACCCTACCTGCTCCTTTTGAAGGATGAGTTGGGGGGTGGGGACACAGGAAAATAATAATCAATCAGTGAGTGCCTATGTCCCTACCCCCAGGAGGGAAAAACAAAACTATCTCTTGACGCCCTTATCCCCTAAACAACCAGTCACAACGAGGAGGGGCCTTTTAAAATAGCAGCTTTAATAACCCCCCCCCCCCCATCAGCACCATGGCATCACAGGCTTGTGTCAAGGGGCGGGTCACACACCAGTCACATCCGCTCACTGCCCACAGCCACCCCCCCAAAACAGTGCGTCATCCGCTGGGGGGGGCACGAGACACAATGGGGATTTGTCCACAGGGGGGACTGGCTAGACCCGCAGGACCCAGTCACTGAACTCGCGTATACACGCTCACGTGCACACAGGCCTCTAGCACCAAGAAGAGGACAGCAGGACCCTGAGGAGCCCCGATTCCTCCGGGGGGACGCTGACTGTCTGTCACCTCGTCATCTGGGCCTCAGCCCTGGGCAGCACCTGGGTGGAAGAGGTCGGAAAGTGTTCAGGCCTCTGACCTCCTTTGCCAGCATGACGGTCGCAAGAAACACGGCAAAAGCATGCCTGGGGGGAGGGGAGGAGGGGCAACGGTGACTCAGACAGGGCACCCACATATGAGGAGGGAACATGGAGAGTGACCACAGAGTGGGGTGACGCAGCCAGTTCTGTGGTCTGGGGGACTGTCCCGGCTCATTCTGGATCTTGACCTAAGGGCACCTCACTCACTCAGGCTCTGATCTGAGGCGACTCAGTACCACCCAGGCCCTCACCGAGGAAGACTTCTAGGTCTCTACCTGCGCTGCGGCTCTGGACCCCGTGGGGTGAGCAGCGGCGCTCACAGGCCTCACGGGTCCCAAAACGATTGGCGTTCCCTCCACAGCCACCGTACACGAAAGGATGGCAGGCCGTGCCGCCGGGCACAGCCCGGTGGTACCAGCGCAGGGTGTAGGCAGTACAGGAGCCCTCATCCAGCGGTAGGGAGCAGGGATCTGGGATTAACAGAAGTCAGGTCATTGGGGGGGGGGTGCTGGGAATCAGAGAGGAGCTGGGTGCCATAGGAGTCCACGGGGTGGGATGGGCTCTGTCCGCCCCACCTCTCTAGTCTCAGCCCATTTCTCACCATCACCGTCCAAAGGGATTTCGGGGTCCTGGTATTCCTCCACAGAATACACAGCGTACTCAGAGAACTCGTCATCGTCTTCAGGGGGCACCTGGCCTGCAGGCAGGATGGAACATGCCATGAAGGGGGTATCTGTTGGCCCTGGGGCGAGGTGGGCAACACTTGTCTCTCTAGCATGCACAAGAGCATCTGTGTGCGTCTGCGCATGGCACATCCCCTGCACGCACTACTAACATTGTCGGGGGGCCTCTCCACACCCCGCCTGTGCACACCCCGTGGTACCGCTCATCCTTACCCTCTTCTACGTGGGAGACCCGGAGCACAGGTACACGCTGGAGCTGGGGGCCAGCTGTGTCTGCAGCATAACTGGGGAGGGGTCCTGGAGCACAGAGCAGGCCATGACACCCGAGGTCATCATAGGTCGCCACCCCAGCCACACCCCTGCTAAGGGGACCCAAGTGGTGGACAGGGAAGGGGGCCTACGGTGTAAAGTTCTGAATACAGAAAAACTACTCACGTGATCCAGACGCCATAAACTGGCCCTGGCAGGCTGGAAGGGGCAGAGAGAGAGAGACAGTGAGAGAGAGCAAGAGACAAAGAGAAAGACGTGAAGAGGAAAGAGCAAGGACACTTACATGAGGAATGAGGCGTACTGAGAGACAGCCGGAGGACAGAGGCAGACGGAGGTGCCGAGGAGAGCGCGCGGGAGGTGGAGGGAAGGAGGGAAGGAGACAGAAAGACAGAGGAGATCAGACAGCAGGTAGGAGCTTTGGGAGAAATGGCTCAGCAGTTGGAGGCACTTGCTGCCAGCCAGGGATCAACTCCCCAGAACCCACATAGGGCCAAAGGCACAGAGTGGCACATGTGTCTGGAGTTCTTGCTCTCTCTAAGATAAATTAAAAAAATATATATTTTAAAAGGGGGAGGGCTATGGAGATATCTCAGAAATGAAAGGTCTATGCTTATGAAAGGAAGAAAAGAAAGAGAGGAAGGAAGGAAGGGAGGGAGGGAGGAAGGAAGGAAGGAAGGAAGGAAGGAAGGAAGGAAGGAAGGAGAAAGGAAGGGGCAGGGATGAGAAATTGGAAACAGGTCAGGGAAAGGCAAGAAACGGAGAGAGTCACAGAGTTTGGAACAAGTGTTGGAATAAGCCCAACAGACCGGCCTTCTCATTTGTGAGAGAGAGCGAGAGGAGGAGAGAGACTTGGCGCACTAGGGCCTCCAGCCACTGTAATTGAACATGTGCACCAACTTGTACGCATGTGCGACCTTGTGCATGCATCACCTTGTGCGCCTGACTTACATGGGATCTGGGGAGTCGAACATGGGTCTTTAGGCGTCTCATGCAAATGCCTTAACCACTAAACCATCTCTCCAGCCCCAGTGAAAGCAATCACAAGAGACAAAGAAACAGAGCTTTGCTCTGATGCTCCCCCACCCCCCAGAGTCATCACTGCCCCCATCTATGTCACATCCAGTAGGACCAGTTCTGCTCCCTAGACCACCCACTCCCCACATACAGCTGCCCTGGGCATCTGGAGCGCCTTGTGACCACCCACGTCTTCCTGTAGGTTTCCTTCCATTAAAGGAAAGTTCTGTTAGCATGTCTGTCCTGCAACATCTTCTGTGTCCTTCCATGTATCCATCCATCTTCACCCATCCCTCTCTCTGTTCTCTGCCTCCCTTTTAAGTTCTAGGGGCTTAGCAGCCCCTACCGAGGTGTGCTGGGATGAGGCTGGGGGCGGGCCACTCCATGCTAGGTCCACTCACCGCAATGCTGACTCATCTCCTGACGCACAAAGCCCCGAATGTCATCTTCCTGGGAACACAAGACCACAGGGACCCCAAAGAGCCCATGAATCATAGGGCACATGATGCAAAGATCAAAGACAGGGACAAGGGGGGTCAGGGTACTAGGTGTTCCAGCCCACCCAGACCCAACTCACCGTAAGAGCAGCTTCTCCCTTCTCCCCACGGGGGCCAGGGGGCCCTGGCTGGCCCTATGGGCAACAGATGGGACCATGCTGTGACCTCGGGTCTCAACAGACAGACACCAGAGGCCCCACCAATCCTCTGATTCCAAGCTCGAGAATCCCCATTCACCTGTTCTCCTCTCTCACCAGGGGTTCCAGGTGCCCCTGGAGCGCCTACCACATGCTCTCCGGGGGGACCTCGCTCACCCTGTCAGACACAAGGACCAAGTGGTCAGAGGCAGAGGCAGCTGGGGGTCAGAATGCAGGCAAGGTGGGTCAGAGATTGGGGTAAGAAGACTGAGTGACAGGTTATAGGTTCAGAATTCAGAGAGGCAGCCGGGGTAGGGAGGGTTAGGAGTATAGCTTAGTACTAGTAAGTAGAACTCAGTACGGGTCAGGCACTGGGTTCGATCCCCAGCACCATTAAAAACAACACAAGGGAAGAGAGAGAGAGGTTTCAGGGGTCAGGAGTCACTGTTCGAGACTCTTACCTTCTGACCCTGAAGTCCTTCAGGGCCTTTGGGACCAATACTGCCAGGTGGCCCTGGGGGGCCACTAGAGCCATCATTACCTCTGGGACCCGGGAAGCCCCCAGTTCCTGGAGGCCCCTTGGGGAGAAGTAGGATAGATTCAGTGATTAAGGTTCCCCAAAGAGTGTAGTCACTAATGTCACACAACTCTGAGCTCAACTTACCCTCTCCCCTTTCTCTCCTTGGTCACCCTTGGGTCCTGACTGCCCATCAAAGCCTCGGTCACCCTGGGAACAGAAGAAGCATGAAAAACACTCTGCCGTGAACTGTCTCCACCCGTGCATATCCTCGAACTCCCATGAGCCCCTCAGACCAACTGCCCACAGCATTCTATGATCTGAGTGTCTATTACGCTACAAGCCACCAACCCCATAACATAGACCACACTGGAATCTCTGTTCTGGTGCCCATGACTCTCTACCCCGCTTCCTTCCATCCCAGCTCTCCAGTGTGATCCCAACACACCCTAAAATATCAAAACCAGTCCCACGCCATGCCCAAGGGCCCCAGCCTTTCACGACCTCCCTTGCCCTAAGTCTCCATGACTACACCCTGTATCATGCCATTATCGCCATTATCAAGAGACCCTTTACCTTGGGACCAATCAGACCCTCCTTTCCAGGAGCTCCAGACTGGCCTGGCATACCAGGCTCCCCCTGGAGGAAAGAAAATGTGAGCTTGGCCCCGGCTATCTGTCCCTCCTCGTCCAGGGTGGACCCTCCACTTACCATATCTCCTTTCCGTCCCACTAGCCCAGGGCGGCCTGGGAGACCAGCTTCTCCCTGTAGGCATCAGGTATGGGATTCAGCCTTGGGCTTTAGGACCCCCACAGCCCCCCACCTCCCCCTCTAATCTCTGTACCTTGTCTCCCTTCTCTCCATCGAGGCCACAGGCTCCCTTGGGGCCCCGTTCACCCTAAGGGAGAAAAGCACATGAAAAAGCATCTTCTTGGCCAGGAGTGATGATGACACATGCCTGTGACCCTAGCACTCGGGAGGGCCACTTAGAAGATCAGGAGTTCAAGAATAGCCAGGCACAGTGGCGTACACCTTTAATGCCAGCACTGGGGAGGCAGAGGTAGGAGGATCACGATGAGTTCGAGGCCACCCTGAGACTACATAGTGAATTCTAGGTCAGCCTGAGCTACAGTGAGACACTACCTAGGAAACCCCCCGACCAAGAAAAAGAGCTGGGCATGGTGGCACACACCTTTAATCCCAGCACACTAAGGAGGCAGAGGTAGAAGGATGGCTATGAGTTCAAGGCCACCCTGAGACTACATAGTGAATTCTAGGTCAGCCTGAGCTAGTGAGATCCTGCCTTGAAAAACCAAAAAAAAAAAAAAAAAAAAGGGAGAGAGCTATTTTTACCTCACTTTATTTATATTTATATTTATTTATTTATATGGACCCTGTCATAGGGCCCAGGCTGCATGCAGATCCTATGTGAGAGAAAGAAGGAGAGAGAGAGAATGGGTGCCCCAGGGCCTCCAGCCACTGTAAATGAACTCCAGACACATGTGCCCCCTTATGCATCTGGCTAACGTGGGTCCTGGGGAGTCGAACCTGGATCCTTTGGCTTTGCAGGTAAATGCCTTAACCACTAAGCCATCCCTCCTTACCTTACCTTATGAACCTTTCTGAATTAACTCTCCCAACTGACTGTAGATACACTCCAACCTCTGTGCTAATGTGTCTGGGTCTTACCAACAGCAGGTCTCTCTGACCAGAAAACAAACAAACAAACAAACAAAAAATCAGACTTCTTCCCACCTTAAGACCTCGGGGACCCATGAAGCCAATATCTCCTTTGTCGCCTCGGAAGCCAGGGGCTCCATCTTTTCCTGGGGCTCCCTGGGAAGGAGAGGGGTTGACATGGGTCAAGGAAGGTCAGTGAGTGATCAAAGAAAATTACACTAGAATTGGGCAGGGAACTCCAGACATCATTCGAGACAGGGGCACTCAAGGGGTAGGATTAATTTTTCTTTTTTCTTTTTGGTTAGGGGTCATGGGTTAGGAGTTAGGGATAGGGATAGGGTTAGGGTATGTGGTAGGGTTAAGGGGTTAAGGGTTGGGGTTTAAATAAGAGTAGGAGTTGTCACAAGGATAAGGGTCACTGTGGATTGGGTCGCCATCCTTGGGGGTTAGGATGGAGGTGGGGAGTTCCTGAGCAAAAGGAAGACCATGAGACATTGGGACCCTGTAAGGTCAAAGGGTACATGGGTGGGGCCATCCACAGGGACAGGGCTCCTATGAGGACAAAGAGGTACCTGTGAGAGTGGGGGCATCTTACCGGCTCCCCGGGGATTCCTGCAGCACCAGGCTCACCCTATGGGGAACAGATCAGGGAGGCCTATCAGTTCACATGCAGCCACCTGGCGACCCTGCCCCGGGGGCCCAGGCTGCCGGCGGATCCTATGTTAATACATGTGTGGCCAGAGGTAAGGGAACCAAGAACCCGTCAACACTCAAGGAACATCCAAGGACAAGTGCATGTACGTGTGTGTGTGTGTGTTGTGTGGCTGAGCCTGGGGTAGGGCTTACCTGGGGTCCTGTGGGTCCTCGAACTCCCACGGATCCAGTCGAACCCTTGTCACCAGGCTCTCCTTTGGAGCCCTGTAGGAGTGACCAGGAGAAGAGGGGACAGAGTCAGGGCTAGACCTGACTGGTGGCTGGGATATGGCTGGAGCTAGACAGCTGGGCAGAGTTCCTCAGCATAGCTCCCACTGAGAACTCTCAGGAGCCCCATCATTTCTGCTTATGCCATGCAACGAGGAGCTGGGGTGAGGAGCAGCTTATTGCGTTCCCCAAGACCCCCCAGACTCTTGCCCACCTCTCTTACACTGGGCCCCTAACCCCATCTGAACCATCCCTAATTTTCTTCCTTCCTTCCTTCCTCCTTTCCTTCCTTCCTTCCTTCCTTCCTTCCTTCCTTCCTTCCTTCCTTTCTTTCTGTTTTTCGAGGTAGTGTCTCTCTCTAGCTCAGGCTGACCTGGAATTCACTATGTAGTCGCAGGGTGGCCTCGAACTCACGGCGATCCTCCTACCTCTGCCTCCCAAGTGCTGGGAATAAAGCTGTGCGCCACCACGCCTGGCTCAAGAGCCCCCTTCCTTCTTTTTTCCTTTTTTTTTTTTCAGATAGGGTCTCGCTCTAGCCCAGGCTGACCTGGAATTCACTATGTAGTCTCAGGGTGACCTCGAACTCACTGCACTCCTCCTGCCTCTGCCTCCTGAATGCTGGGATTAAAGGCATGTGCCACCCGCATGCATGCTTCTGGAGTTCATTTGCAGTGGCTGAAAGCCCTGGTGTGCCCATTCTCTCTCTCTATCTGCCTCTGTCCCTCTCTCTCTCAAATAAGATAAATAAATACTTTTTTAAATATTTTTTTTAGTTTTTTATTTATTTGAGAGCGACAGACACAGAGAGAAAGACAGATAGAGGGAGAGAGAGAGAGAATGGGCGCGCCAGGGCTTCCAGCCTCTGCAAATGAACTCCAGACGCGTGCACCCCCTTGTACATCTGGCTAACGTGGGACCTGGGGAACCGAGCCTCGAACCGGGGTCCTTAGGCTTCACAAGAGAGCGCTTAACCGCTAAGCCATCTCTCCAGCCCAAAATAAATATTTTTAACATCGCTGATTTACTGCCACCACGCCCAGCTCAAGAGCCCCTTCTGGTCCCCGTAAGCTCCTCCTGGAGTCGTAGACCTCCTGCTCGCAGTTGCAGCCTTGGAGCCCTCACGAGCACTGCCCTCCTCTCAGTCACCTGTCCTTCACCACAGCTTCTCAAAGCCCTTACCTCTGACCCCCAGAAAGCCTCCTCTTGCCCGCCCCGGCCCTCTATGGAATCCCCACACAAGTCCCCAGCCTCTTCCTTGTACCTTTTCACCAGGACTTCCACTGTCCCCCCGGGGTCCTTTGTCACCATCTAGGCCCCGAGGCCCTCGTTCACCCTGGGTCACAGGAGTCAGAAGTCAGGGTTAGAGGCCGGAGGCCCCTCACTTCCTGGGGAGCTGAGCTTTCAGATCACCTGTGCCAACCCATCAGAAGCCCCTTTCGACACTAAGGGAGACCTACTCACCATGTCCCCTTTGGCACCTGGTAGCCCTGGAGGCCCCACAATCACAGCTGAGTCACCCTGAAAGGCAGGGAGTAGTCAGAGGAGGAACGGGCACCCCTGTTCCGTGCCCCTGCCCTCCCCCGTGCCCACACTCACCTTGTCACCCTTTTGCCCTGCGGTTCCGGCGTCACCCTATTGAGTGGAAGAGTGTGAGTCCCACCCAAGCTAGGACGACCCTGGACCTTCATCACAACATCCGTTACACCCTCTCATCCCCAGGCCCTTCCCCCCACATTCTTACCTTCTCCCCTCGCTCTCCCCGGCTTCCGGGGGGTCCCTGTGTGGAAGAAGATAGGGGGAAGAAGATATTAAGGAAGCAGCCCAAGGGGGAAGGGAGGAAAAAGGGGGTCAGAAGGGGAGCTAAAGAAAACAGAGCCAGGCGTGGTGGTGCACATCTTTATCCCAGCACTTAGGAAGCAGAGGTAGGAGGATTGCCATGGGTTCAAGGCCACCCTGAGACTACATAGTGAGTTCCAGGCCAGCCTCGGCTACAGCGAGACCCTACCTCGAAAAACAAATGAAACAAAAACAAAAAAAAAGAAAGAAAGAAAACAGAGGACCAGGGGAACCAGAGAATCAGAGCAGACTACATTGTCCCAAGAGTACTGTGGGGTCAGGCATGTGACTGAAGTCACACCACAGACACTTTCCCCAACAACACTCACCATGAGTCCTCGGGGTCCCTCCTGGCCGGGGTGGCCATCTTCACCCTGGATGGTGACATTGGGTCCACTGACTCATTGGAAATCCAAGGCAGTAGTTGCGACGAAAGGGGCAGGGAGGGGTCTGCAAGGACATACGCACCCGGACACCTGGCTCCCCACGCTCGCCTCGGGGACCAGGCAGCCCTGCTCCAGGCTCTCCCTGAAAAGTAATAGGACACAAGCCGGGCGTGGTGGCGCACGCCTTTAATCCCAGCACTCGGGAGGCAGAGGTAGGAGGATCGCTGAGAGTTCGAGGCCACCCTGAGACTACAGAGTTAATTCCAGGTCAGCCTGGACCAGAGTGAGACCCTACCTCAAAAAAACAAAAAAACAAAAAAAAAAAGTAATAGGACAGGAGGAGTAACTAAAGGGGCTCAGTGGGGGACAGAAGGTTATGGGGAGGTCTGCGGAAGTTGGGGGGGTGAGAGAAGCTGACAAGAACAAGCCAGCAGCATTCCACCTGCCTTGTCTCCTTTGAGTCCAGCGGCCCCAGGTGCTCCCTGTGGGTTAAAAGTCAGGTCAGGGTCCTGTGGCCCTACACACCCAGACCCATGGCATGGCCTGGGCCCCTTTATAAGCCCTCGCATGGGTACACTTGAGCCACTAAGGCACTTCTACTCACCACTGGTCCCGGTGGCCCAGGTGGCCCCAACACGCCTGGGGCACCTTCTCTCCCTGGGGGACCTGCCAGACCCTACAAGACAATGAGGGAAGGCGGGCAGAGAATGGCTTGAGAATCCTCTTCCTCTTCCTCTGAAAACTGTGCACTGGCAAGGCCAGGCCCGGCTTCCCTCGTCCTCGACCACCGCCAGAATCAGGGGTCTTGAAGTCCTCAAGTCCCCACGGGCCCTTCCCAGTCCCTCACCCGCTCTCCAACAGGGCCCGGCTGGCCCATCTCCCCTCGAGGTCCTGTCTGACCAGGGAATCCAACAACACCCGGAGCACCAGGGGCACCAGGGGGGCCCAAGTCTCCCTGAAACAGATAGAAAGGGGAGTAGTCACAACAGAACACCTTCCTAGGGCTTAACTCCAGAACTCCTTTTCCTTCTGTTGTAAAAAATATTTTCTATATATTCACAAACGAATTCCCGATGCATATGCCACTTTGGGCATCTGGCTCTATGTGGGTTGTTTGGCTTTGCAGGCAAGAGCCTTGACTGCTGAGCTATCTCCATCCCCAGAACTTCCTTTTCTACCTACCTTTAGGGGATGCTCTGCCATCACTGGTAATGGTGCACTGACTTACCTTTATGCCTGGAGGACCAGTTGGCCCAGGTGGGCCCTGGATACCAATTCCTGGCTCACCCTTTGAGGGAAAGTGGAATCATATCAAGCTTAAGGAGTCACAGGACCATGACCCCTAGCAAGGATCCTTCCAGGTAAATGTACCTTGTGACCTTTGAGTCCTGGAGCTCCTTTTTGGCCCTAAAAAAAAAAAAATTGAAATGTATGGAACATGAACATCAAGCTCATATATGGCCACAAAATATTCCTGAAGGAGTTTAGGTATGATCATGAACCTATGGAAACTGAGACATCTGACCAAAGACTGTCTCATAGGAGCTCAGACATGACAATGGGTTCATGAGGGGTCCAGACTGAGTCAGGAAGCTCTAATGTGACCACAGACACGCAGGAATTCAGGCATGCTCACAGATAGGCATGTGGAGACATGAGGGACCACAGATGAGGAGCTCTGATCAAACTCCATCCTGTCTGTTCCCAGGGAGCTCAGATGTGCCCATAGACATGAACCCACACAGACAGAATTGGGAGAAAGCAGTATTACAAACACATGAGCAAGAAGAGACCTGTAGTAATTCAGTTGTGTCCCAAGACCTGAGAGATCAGAATGGGAGCAGGCAGATATGGGCTCAGCTGTAGTGAGTACAGAGACTCATGAATGGGTACACAGAAGCCAAGTTTGGATCCCTGAGCGCTCAAGAGTGTGGAAGCCAAGAGCATGTGGCTGTGTGTGGTCCAAGAAGAAACCTGAATGCTGGAATGCTGAATGTTTAGGTTCGTGAATATATATGTATGTGTGTGTGTATATATGTGTGTGTGTGTGTGTGTGTGTGTGCGCGCGCGCGCGCGCACGCACGCACATCTGTCTGTTTCCTGATAGAGTCTCACTGTAGCCCAGGCTGACCTGGAACTCACTCTCAAGCTTCAGGTTGGCCTCAGACTCACAGTGATCCTTCCACCTCTGCCTCCCAAAGTGCTGGGATTAAAGGTGTACACCACCACACCCAGCTCTATGTTCATACACTTTTTTTTTTAAAACGCAAAGTCCTTTATTAATCAACTTACATGTGCCTCTTTAAAAAAAAAATATTTATTTATTAGAATGAAAGAGAGGAAGAAGCAAATAGAGAGAATGGGCATTCCAGGGCTTCTAGCCACTGCAAAAACCAACTCCAGACACATGTGCCACCTTGTGTATCTGGCTTACATGGGTATTGGGGAATTAAACCTGGGTCCTTAGGCTTTGCAGGCAAGCACCTTAACCACTAAGCCATCTCTCCAGCCCTCTATGTTCATACTCTTTTTTTTTTTTTTAATTTATTTATTTGAGAGTGACAGACACAGAGAGAAAGACAGATAGAGGGAGAGAGAGAGAATGGGCGCGCCAGGGCTTCCAGCCTCTGCAAACGAACTCCAGATGCGTGCGCCCCCTTGTGCATCTGGCTAACGTGGGACCTGGGGAACCGAGCCTTGAACGGGGTCCTTAGGCTTCACAGGCAAGCACTTAACCACTAAGCCATCTCTCCAGCCCTCTATGTTCATACTCTTAAGCCGAACTTGGACCTGCCCAGACTTACATCTTCCCCAGGATCTCCAGGTTCCCCTGCACGGCCAGCTTCACCCTGCACAGATAGGATCAATCATGAGGAGCTCTGGCCTTCCAACCGTACCCCACCCTACCAAGTGCTCATACCTGGGGGCCAGACCCTCTTACCTTCTCGCCCCGTGGCCCTGGCAGTCCTCGATCACCTTTGGCCCCCTACAGACACAAGTGACAGGAGGTGGTGGTCACAGACAGACAAGACTCAAGGAGGAAGGCCCGAGGCCAGGGTCACATATGGAGCATATTATGAAAGCTGGGTTTAGTGAGGATGGGTTAAGTCATGGGTGAAGGGACCCCCCCTTGCTGTCAGAGGCGCTATGCTTACCGGCTCACCCAGCAGGTGTCCAGCAAGGTCTCCTGGGGCTCCCTGACGAGGAAGAGGGTCAATGAGATTCCTCAGCCCTGCTCCTTGCCTTGGCGCCTCCTCCTAGGATCCCGGCCCACTCACCTTCTCTCCTTTCGCTCCAGGGGGCCCAATCACCACCTGTGGGGAATACCTAATGAATGACCTATTCAACTTTCCCTCCCTGGCCCCATTCTGCTACTCCGTATAGGGCGAAGAAACTGAGGCCTGGGGGTGAAGCAGAGAGACCAGAGATGGTACAGGGAGCAGAGGGTCAGAGTCAAAGGTCACCTGTCCAGGAGCCCCCATGGATCCAGGTTCTCCTTTAGGTCCAACAGGGCCGGGCAGACCCGGTGACCCCTGTGAGAAATCAAAAGTGAGGAGCTCAGAGTCTGTCCACCCCATTGCCCCTTTGTGCCCCTCCTCCAGTCTAGGCACAAAGCTGGGTGTAGGACCCCATGAAAGGCCCGCGGTGAGCTCTCAAGAACACATACTGGGACGCCAGGACTTCCTCGGTCTCCATCCTTTCCACTGGCACCATCACGACCTGGGGGTCCCGGCTTCCCTGTCTCCCCCTGGGAGGAAGAAGCTCCATCAGGGAGCTGCATGCTGACCCTTAACCCCTGGAGTCCAGCCCCAGACCTCCAGGGACTTACCACTTGTCCAGGCAAACCTGGCGACCCCTGAGGACCCTGAAGGGGAACAGATATGAGGGTCACATGGGATAAGGGATAAAGGAGGATGTGTGACTTCCAAGGCTCAGGGTCTAATGCAGAAGAGGTGGTGGAAAGAATGTAAGAGCCAAAGGAAGGGTTTTTACCCCTTACAACGTGCTCCCCCCAGACACAAAATGGCCTGGATATCCATGACCTCATCGTGCCTGACACTATCTACACAAGACCATCATCATCATAATAATAATATCATGGTGCTGGAAAGAAGTGACTGGAGTACTGAGTAATATCTCGATCACACCTTCCAAGGCTCAGGGTCCATTGTGGAAGAGGTGGCGGAAAGAATGTAAGAACCAAAGGAAGGGTAGGACTCCTTACAACGTGCTCCCTCCAGACATAAAACTGCCTGGATATCCATGACCTCACAGTGCCTGACACTACCTACACAAGACCATCATAAGAGGAGGACAAGATGATGACATCAAAATAAAAGGGACTGATTGAGATGGGGAGGGGATATGATGGAGAGGGAGGGTATTGCCATGGGATATTTTTTATAATCAAGGAAGTTGTTAATAAAAATTTGAAAAAAAATGAAAAAGAAGGATGTGTGAGAGAACATGAAGTCTGTGGGCAGGAGCATAGTAGGGCCACAGCAACTCACTCACCACAAGGCCTGAAGGACCAGGAGGACCAGGAAGTCCCACAGCTCCAGTAGGTCCAGGCAGGCCCTGGAGGAAGACGAAGTTCAGAGCAGGGCCAACCCCCTTCCCCACAAGTCTCCCTGTGACTCTATCCCGTGACCTGAGCCACTCACCCGTCCTGGGGGTCCCGTCTCTCCAGGCTCTCCCTGCAAAGGACCAAGATATCACATGATCAGAGCCCACGTAGAGGGGGCCCCTGGTTCTCAGCCCCATCATGGCTGAGGGAGGCCTCCTCCTCCATCCTCAACCCCCACGCCTATACTCAACCTTCAGGCCAGAAGGTCCTTGGGGTCCTGAAGGGCCGGCAAGACCCTAGAGGAAAGTGTCGAGGAGAAAGACTGGGGTCAGCATTGTCGGCCTGGGCTCAGGGAGTCCGATGAACAAGGCCTGGCTTGTTGACAGTGACAGGTGCCCAGCGTGTCCCTCACATACTCCCACTGGCCACGCCGCTCGTCACTCACCGGAGCACCAGGTGGCCCGGGGTCTCCATGGCTACCCTGTTGGAGACAGTTTGATGAAGGGATCCAGCCACATCCCGCCCGGGAAACCTGCTCCCTGGGATCCAGGACAAGATGCGGGCAGTGGTGAGGGTTCTTGAGTACTTACTGCCGGGCCAGCGTTCCCCCTCGGGCCCTGCAGACCCTGCAAAGAGAAAGGGTTAATGAGCCTTCACCTGTGCCTCGCGTGGGCTTGCCCCACCTTCCCAGGTACAGGTCACCAAAGACTCCGGGGCACCTCACAAACGGCACATATGAGCCTATACATACACACACACACACACACACACACACACACACACACACACACACACACACAGGAAGCTCGCCACAGACATCATACACCTGTGTCCACAGTTTGCACAAAGGCATAGCTTTTTTGGGGGGGGGGTTTCGAGGTAGGGTCTCACTCTGGCCCAGGCTAACCTGGAATTCACTATGTAGTCTCAGGGTGGCCTCAAACTCACAATGATCTTCCTACCTCTGCCTCCCAAATGTTGGGATTAAAGGCATGTGCCACCACACCCAGCTAGGCATAGCCTCTTTACAAGAAAAAGAAAACATATATGTGTATATATTTATTATTTTTGTGGTGGCTCATGCCTGGCTAAAAAAAAAAATTATTTGCTTGTGCATCTGGCTTGACATGGGTCCTGGGGAGTCAAGAACCTGAGTCCTGCTAGGTATGGTGGCGCACGCCTTTAATCCCAGCTCTTGGGAGGTAGAGGTAGGTGGATCTCCAGGAGTTCAAGGCCACCCTGAGACCCCATAGTGAATTCCAGGTCAGCCTGGGCTAGAGCGAGACCCTACCTCAAAAAACAAAAACCAAAAAGAAAAGAACCTGGATCCTTTGGCTTTGCAGGCAAGTGTCTTAACTGCTAAGCATCTCTCCAGCCCAGGCATAGCCTTTTGCTTCTCAAGTTACACACACACACACACACACACACACACACACACACACACACACGGCACAGGGTTCCAGATCCCAAGCCAGCTGTTCTGTCACCACTCACCGGCTTTCCTTCAGGCCCAGCCACGCCACGCTCCCCTGGCAGACCCTGCAAAGATAAAATAAAATAAGTCTAAGGCTACCCTGGCCTTAGGCCTGACCCTAGCTTCTTCCCTACCCACCATGTCCCTCACAGCCACAGAAAGGACCTGGCTAATTTTAAGAAGTGCCAACTCCACCCTTGTACCAAGGACCCCACATGTCTAAGAGCCATGTTCGGGGGCACACGTGGGCCTGTGGAGCAAGAACTTACCGGGTTGCCATCATGACCCCTCTTCCCAGGTTCTCCCTGGTCTCCCTTGGTTCCTGGTGCACCCTGCAAACACAGCGTAGAGTCCTGAGTCCGCAGTCTCTGTCACGTGCCTTCATACAGATGCACATCATCTGTGGTGTGCCTATAAAGCAGGGTGGGGGGCAACCCAGTGGGGTAGGACGCCTCACCCTGTCTCCTTTGGGTCCAGGGCCACCATCACTGCCTGGCTCCCCCTGTGAGGAGGAGATGTGAGGTCAGACCACGGTGCCATGGCACGGGGTGGCCCCCAGCTGACCCCACACTGACCTTAGCACCCTTAAGTCCAGGGGGTCCTTGTTCTCTAGAGAATCCGGGGCCTGACTCATCTATCGTCACCTAAAAGTTCAAGGTCATGGGAGAGAAATGTATCTGTGAGAGGCATAGAAGAGCCAGCACTCGTTATAGCATTACAGATGATTACAGGGTTGAAGATTGCACATGGAGTTTCTTCTTCTTTCTTTTTTTCTAAGTAATTAAATTTATTTGTTTATTTATTTATTCTTTTTTTTTTCGGTTTTTTTTTTTTTTTTTTTTTTTTTTTTTTTTTTTTGGTTTTTCGAGGTAGGGTCTCACTCTAGCCCAGGCTGACCTGGAATTAACTATGTAGTCTCAGGGTGGCCTTGAACTCATGGCGATCCTCCTACCTCTGCCTCCCGAGTGCTGGGATTAAAGGCGTGCGCCACCACGCCCGGCTTTTTTTTCGGTTTTTTGAGGTAGGGTGTCATCCTAGCCCAGGCTGATCTGGAATTCACTCTGTAGTCTCAAGGTGGCCTTGCACTCACAGCGATCCTCCTACCTCTGCTTCCCAAGTGTTGGGATTAAAGGTGTGCACCACCATGTCTGGTTTATTTATTTTTAAGAAGAGAGAGAGAGAGAGGGAGAGACCAAAATACATATATAGAGAGAATGAAAATGTCAGGGCCTCCGGCCATTGCAAACGTACTCCAGATGCATGTGCCACTTCGTACATCTGGCTTTATGTGTACACAGAAGAAATGAACTTGGGTTGTTAGGGTTTGCAGGTAAGTGCCTTAACCACTGAACAATCTCCCCAGCCCCTTAAGTCATTTAAAAATATATTTATTATTAATTAATTTATTTATTTATTTATTTATTTAGGGGGTTTTGAGGTAGGGTTTCACTCTAGCACAGGCCCACCTGGAATCCACTATATCATCTCAAGGTGGCCTGAAACTCATGGCGATCCTCCTACCTCTGCTTCCCAAGTTCTGGTAATAAAGGCGTGTGTCACAATGCCTGGCTAAATTTATTTTTTTAATATTTTATTTCTTTTTTTTAATTTTTAATTTTTTATTAACATTTTCCATGATATATTTTATTTCTATTCATTTACTGGCTAGCAAAAGAGAGAGAGAGGGAGAGAATACATGCACAAGGGCTTCCAGCCACTGCAAACAAACTCCAGATGCGTGCAGTACCACGTGGATCTGGCTTATGCAGGTTCTGGGGAATCAAACCTTGGTCCTTAGGCTTTGCAGAAAATGTCTTAACTGCTAAGCCATCTCTCCAGCCCTTAAGTAAGTTTTAAATTTTTAAAATTATTTATTTATTTGAGAGAGAAAGAGGCAGAGAGAAAAAGAGAATGGGCGCGCCAGGGCCTCTAGCCGCTGGAAAAGAACTCCAGACGCATGTGCCACCTAGTGCATCTGGCTTATGTGGGTCCTGGGGAATTGAACCTAGGGTAGCCTCTTAGTCACCAGTTACACAGTCATCACCTTAGGGCCAGGAGGGCCAGGTGGTCCAGGAAGGCCATCTCTGCCCTGCAGGGGGAAAAAAAAGAACAAAAACCAGAAGACGATGGGAGGCTGTCTCAGCACAGCCTCCAGGCAGCCCTCCACGTCCCGCAGCGTAGCCCACACATACCTGTTCTCCACGGTCTCCTTTCTCTCCCCGTTCTCCCTGGAATGCAAACAGGGTGAGGGGGGCATCCATGGGCAGGCAAGCCCTTCCAGAGCACCGCCCTGGCCCACCCAGCCCCCAAACTCACCCTCTCTCCTGGCCTTCCTGCCTCTCCAGCAGCCCCAGCCTGGCCCGGGAGCCCGGGGATGCCAGGCTTCCCAGGTTCCCCAGCAAGGCCGGGTGGTCCGGGAGGGCCCCTCTCCCCAAGGGCCAGACCAGGAGGCCCCTGAGGACCAGGGTCTCCACGATCCCCCTTCAGCCCACGCTCTCCAGGAAAGCCAATAGAGCCCTGAGGGAGAAGGGTGAATGCTTGTGGCTGTAGGGCCATGCCCTCTGCACCACCCACGAGGCACAGCCTCTGAGCAGTTACCACCCACTCACCTCCTTGCCTGGGAGACCCCGCTCGCCTGGGCTCCCCTTGGGGCCCCGATGCCGTTCAGCCAGAGGCAGAAGGCTGCCAGAGCTCTCATCCCAGGTCTCTACGATCTCTCTGAGAGCAGACGCCTACGACAGAGCGAGAAGACAAAGGAGCAGAGTCCATCGACAAATGCCCTGGGCACCATGGGTACTGCCTGAACCATGGTACCCCAGTCACTCCCACCTTAGCACCTTAAGCAACCTACCTTGATGCCAGCAGTTTCCAGCAACCGCTCCACACTCTGAGGACACAAGGATGGTGACAGTCTGTCTTTGCCTACGACCACATACTGTTCCCGGAATTGTCACCAAGCCCTTTTGCCTAGTACATTCTTCTGCCCTCTCTTGAGGACTAGCTTGAGGTCACTGGGAGCCCCTCCCCGGCATGTTCCCAACTGGCCATGTTGCCTTGAATATAGGCTACAGGAACCCCAATGGGGAAAAGGACCTAGCACACTGGATAGAAGCTGCAGAAACTTGGGGCAAAGGGACAGGGCGCTGTGGGCATGCCAATGAAGGTCCAGGGCCAGGTCCCAAGGCTGGCTCACCGGCAAGCTCCCGGGCTCTCCTCGTAGGCCACGTTCTCCAGGGAGGCCCTGGAGACAGCAAGGGACAAGCTACTAGGACCTGGCCTGCGGGGGGGGGGGGGTGCATTTGTGAAGGCGATAACTATCTAGGCAGGTGAAAAAGGTGAGGGTCTTACCTGTTCCCCTTTGGAGCCAGTCTCCCCACGGTCACCCTGAAACAAAGAATGACGGAAGGAAAATGTACCTCAAACCCTGTTCAGCTCCTCACCACACCCTTTACCCAACACATACACACTCACCTTGGGGCCCACACTTCCTGGGACACCAGGAAAACCCTGAAGTATGATGGGAATGCAAGAGAGTCACACCAGATCATGGCATCCCAGGAGAGTATCTCCCAGCAAACAGAATGCGTTCTCTTGCTCGCAACTCCCAGAACTCCCCAGGACACTCACCTGGCCAGGAGGACCGACCTGTCCGGGGAGACCTGGAGGACCCTGAGGACCAGGGTTACCAGGAGATCCACGCTCGCCCTTGGGGCCGTCGGGGCCCTGTGAAGGATGCAGTAAGAATCAGGACCCCTGGGCTGGATAGATAGCTTAACAGTTCAGGCGTTTGCCTGTGAAGCCTAAAGACTCAGGTTCGAATCTCCAGATCCCATGTAAGCCAGATGCACATGGTGGCACAGGTGTCTGGGCTTTGCAGCCTCTAGAGAGCCTGGTGCACCCATCATGCTCTCGCTCTCTCTCTTATACACTCTCTGTAACTCTATCTCAAACAAACAAACAAATAAAATATAAGGCCGGTGGGGTGGCTCACGCCTTTAGGTAGGAGGATTGCCATGAGTTCAAGGCCATCCTGAGACTACATAGTGAGTTCCAGGTCAGCCTGAGCTAGAGTGAGAAAAAAACAAAGAAAATAATAATAATAAATAAATAAAATAAAAAAAAAATATATAAACTGGGGCACTAGAGAGAGGGTTTGGTGGTTAAGGCACTTGCTTGCAAAGGCTAAGAACTGGAGTTCCATTTTCTAGAATCCATGTAAAGCCAGATGGCACAAGTTAGCACATGTGTCTGGAGTTTGTTAAATGGCTAGAGGCAATGGCGCACCCATTCTCACTCCCACCTCAAATAAAATATGTTAAAAAGAAAATCAGGACCCTAAACCCTAGGATAGAGTGACGCAATATCTCACAGGGTCAGGGGTCACACGAGAAAGAAAGAAAACGCCAGCACGTACTTCTCTTCCAGGGGCGCCTGAATCTCCCTTGTCCCCCTACGGAAGACAAAGGCTTTTTAGACATGGCCTGATCCGAGGCCAGCGCAGGCCCCAGGGGAGTGACTTTACCTTTCTCCCATCTTCTCCAGGGTCCCCAGGTTCTCCCTGTAGGCAGAGGAGACACATAAGCCTTAATGGTCATTGGTTTGACAGTTGAAATTTTATCTTTATTTATTTATTTTTTTAATTATCTTTTTTTAGGGCCTGGAGAGATGGCTTAGCGGTTAAGCATTTGCCTGTGAAGCCTAAGGACCCTGGTTTGAGGTTTGTTTCCCCAGGACCCACGTTAGCCAGATGCACAAGGGGGCACACACGTCTAGAGTTCATTTGTAGTGGCTAGAAGCCCTGGCATCTCTCTCTCTCATTCTCTCTGCCTCTTTCTCTGTCTGTCACTTTCAAATAAATAAATAAAAATAAAAATTTTTAAAATTATCTTTAAAAAGCCGGGCGTGTGCACACTAAAATTTTTTTTTTTATTTATTTGAGAGAGAGAAGAGGGGGGAGAATGGGCGTGCCAGGGCCTCCAGCCACTGCAGACAAACTTCAGATGCATGCGCCCCCCCCCTTGTGCATCTGGCATACATGGGTCCTGGAGAGTTGAACCGGGATCCTTTGGCTTTGCAGGCAAACGCCTTAACCGCTAAGCCATCTCTCCAAGCCATAATTTATCTTTCTTTTTTTATTGACCACTTCCATAATTGTAAACAATATCCATGGTAATACCCTCCCTCACCCCGATTTCCCCTTTGAAACTCCACTTTCCATCATATCCCCTTCCCCTCTCAATCAGTCTCTTTCATTTTGATGTCATGATCTTTTCTTCCTCTTACGATGGTCTTGTGTAGGTAGTGTCAGACACTGTGAGCTCATGGATATCCAGGCCATTTTGTGTCTGGGGTGAGCACGTTGTAAGGAGTCCTACGCTTCCTTTGGTTCTTACATTCTTACCACCACCCCTTCCACAATGGACCCTGAGCCTTGGAAGGTGTGACAGAATGATTCAGTGCCGAGCACTCCTCTTCAGTTGACAGATTTTAGATGACTGATGGACTGTCTGTGCCCATAGCTCTATGGCCTGGCCTGCATCATGTGCTCCTGCCTCGGCTCTCTAGATGGAACTCCACATGCACGCACCTCTGGGGTGGCCAGTGTCCCCATGTCCTGGGAGCATGCCCTGTGGCTCTGCGTGACCTTGCACATGTACAGCCAGGCCCCCAGTTCCTTAATAACCGTATTATTTTGGCATCTGTCTGAAAGTATTCCAAGTATTTCAATATGTACGGTCATAGGTATGTGGGCGATTGTGGATATAAATGTCTATCAGCATGTTCCCAAATGTGTCCCATGGCAGAGCTATGGGACTGTGTCTCACTGCATCTCCACAATGTGCCTAATGCAATCCCGTGTCCATGGAGCACATAGGTGACTTAAAGTAGAAGGGTCCATGTGTCAACACGTCTCTACCTGTCATTGAACGTGGCCTGATGCCCACCTGTCTGAGCCTTTCCACCTGCATCTGTGGCTCCAGTGGCTGTGGGTTACCTGGGCATCTAGGCATGAGCTGACTCATCTACCTAAGTCACGATGTGTCTGCGAGGCCGCCACGTGTGTACACGCTGAAACTGCAGTCCAGACGCAGGTTCGCATCTGTGCTAGGCTTGCAGGTGCTGGTTCAAGCCTCCCTAAGTCAGCACGACACGTGCCGCGTGTCCTCTGTGTGTCTGGGCTGTGTGCGTTTCTCGGCTGGTTTCTCGAAGGCTACCCTGGGGACACTCACATTTTTCCCGTTGGAGCCAGGCTTGCCATCCTCGCCTGCCTTTCCCTGCGGGAACAGACCATTGATCACGTGGGAAAGCTCCGGCGTGGGTAGGAAGAGGCCAAGGGGGTGTCATGAAAAGCTGCACTCACCGGTGCTCCAGGGGGACCAGGAGGGCCATGTTCTCCTCGGAGGCCTGGAAGCCCCTAGAAAAGTCTTTGCTAGGATTGAGAGGGCCTCTGAAGTACCCCTTGGGACAAAGTACCCCATGAACTAGGAGAACCCCACAAAGATCTTCCTCTGGTATAGAGATTAGGAGGTCCCACTGATATCCCCCGATATCCAGGCCCCCTGTGTGAGGGCAGGTCTGGCTGAGACTCTTAAGGGAAGAGCCCTCCCCACCCCAAATCTTTCGGGGCCTATTAAGACGTGTAAGGACAAGGTCAGCTCGGGGAACTCTATGAAAACCCGCTGACCAGGGACTGAGACCCCTCCAAAGGCCAGGTAGGACCAGCTGCCCCTATTCTCATTGATAATGTGACCATGCAGCCCCTGGGCCACCTTGGCTTACCCCTCACTTACATCTCTCCCGGGGTCCCCGGCTTTGCCCGCAGCACCCTGAGAAGAGACTCAAAGTCAGGCCCATGGGGTAAGGGTCCCCATCCACTGGCAGTGCACCCGCTCCCACAAATTCAAGGTCACATGGCAGCGGCATGTCCCACCCAGGCAAAAACATGCGGCCCATAGCTCAAGACCAAGACCAACCAGGTGAGGCCAGGGTCTTGGATTCTCTTGTGAAGGCTATGGGAAGACGTTGATCAGCAGTGACCACTGCTACTCACATGTAGTCCCGGAGGGCCAGGCGCTCCTTGTTTCCCATCCAGCCCATTCCGGCCATCCAGTCCAGGGGGGCCCCTATCACCCTGAAGAAACAGAGAGGTTAGACACCACAAAGACAGGGGGATATGACAGCCATCGGTATCTCCTGGAACTGGTGATTCTCTCCTACCTTTTCTCCTGGTGGGCCTCTCACACCCGGGTCTCCCTGCAGGAAATAAGGTCAGAGAAGAGGTGACTTAATGGTTAAGGCGCTTGCCTGTGAAGCCTAAGGACCCAGGTTCAATTCCCCAGAACCCACGTAAGCCAGATGCACATGGTGGCACATGCATCTGGAGTTCATTCACAGTGGCTAGAGGCCCTGGTGTGTCCATTCTCTCTCTCTCTCACACACAAATACATAAATAAAAATATTTTTAAATTTATTTTTGTTTATTTTTATTTATTTGAGAGCAACAGAGAGAGAAAGAGAGAGAGAGAGAGAGAGAGAGAGAGGGAGGGAGAGAGAGAACAGGCACGCCAGGGCCTCCAGCCTCTGCAAACGAACTCCAGACGCGTGCGCCCCCTTGTGCATCTGGCTAACGTGGATCCTGGGGAATTGAGCCTTAAACTGGGGTCCATAGGCTTCACAGGCAAGCGCTTAACCGCTAAGCCATCTCTCCAGCCCCAAAATAAAATATTTTTTAAAGGAATGGTGGCACAGACTGAGGGGGCAAAGCACAGCACTTACCTGTGGGCCTGGGGGTCCTCGAAGTCCATCAGCACCCTGAGGACAAAGGAAGACTCAGAGGCAGCATTGCCAGGCCCACACCCTCACAGGACCCATCACACTCACCCTCTCTCCAGAGGTTCCAGGGGGTCCAGGTTCACCTTTGGGTCCTCGAGGACCTTCCTGTCCACGGTCGCCAGGCTCTCCCTGTGGCAAATGGAGGCTTGCTCAGGGAACAGCCCCTGAGCCTCTAGGCATAGATGCTGTCACCAAAGATACGAAGACCCTTCCTGAACCTCCAGCTTCATTTCATCCACAGACTCCCCAGTACCTTTTCTCTGGGTCCAGGTCCCACGTCAACCTGTGGAGGAATGGCGAGGGAGAACACTTCAAAAAAAGAAAGAAAGAAAGAAGGAAAGAAAGAAGAGCCTATCAACCCAGGTTTGATTCCCCAGGACCCATATAAGACAGATGCACAGTGGTGCATGCACCTGGAGCTCATTTGCAATAGCTGAAGGCTCTGGTATACCCATTCTCATTCTCTCTCTCTTTCCCTCCTTCCCTGCAAATAAATAAATAAATAAATAAATAAATTTTTCCCCCCATTTTTGGTTCTTTATTTTGTTTGTCTGAGTGTTAAATAGTCTAAATTCAATCAATGACCCTTTAGATCACGAGAAAGGATTCAAAATTCATGAGGAGGAATACATGAGAAATAGACCAATCAGAAGCATCCTATAATAGCAATGTTCATAAAGCTATGGGAAATCAGACTCTCAGACATTGTTGGTGAGATGTAACATAATACGGCTATTCTGAACAATAGTAAATCGTTTTTAAAGTGTGTGTATGTGTGTAGGCCAGAGGACAACCTCTGTATAAAAATTTAATAAAATAAAATAAAAAGCAATGGTCTCCCTCAAGGATGTCAAGCAGGGGTGATGCTCTCCAGCCCCCTGCAGTCTTCTCTGTCTGCCCTTCTCTGATGGATGCAGTGGGGGTGTCCAAGAACAGAAAATTGGCTCTAGGGTTGGAGGGATGGCTTAGTGGTTAAGGTGCTTACTTGCAAAGCCAAGGGATCTCGGTTTGATTCCCCAGGACCCACATTAGCCAGATGCACAGGGGCACATGCATCTGGGGTTCATTTGCAGTGGATGGAGGCCCTGGTTTGACCATTCTCTTTCTCTCTCTCGCTCTTTCTTTCTCTCTCTCTCTCTCTGTGTGTGTGCCTGCCTTTTTGTCTCTCACTCTCAAATAAATAAACAAAATTTTAAAATAAAAGAGAACTAAACAAATACCAAAAAAAAAAAAAAAAAAAAAAGGCTGGGGAGATGGCTTAGTGGTTCAGGGGCTTGCCTGTGAAGCTTAAGGACCCATGTTTGACTCTGCAGATCCCATGTAAGCCAGATGCACAAGGTGACTCAAGCGTGCAAGGTCGCACACGTGCACTAAGTGGCACGAGCGTCTAGAGTTTGGTTGTAGTGGCTGGAGGCCCTGGTGTGCCAATTCTCTCTCATTAAAAAAAAAAAAAACAAGGCTGAGGAAATGGCTTAGTGGTTAAGGCGTTTGCCAGCGAAGCCTATGGACCCTGGTTTGATTCCCCAGGACCCACGTAAGCCATATGCACAAGGGGGCGCATGTGTCTGGAGTTCGTTTGCAATGGCTGGAGGCCCTGGGGTGCCTATTCTCTCTTTCTCTTTGCCTCTTCTGCTGTCTCTCTCTCTCTAATAAATAAATAAATAAAATATTTAAAAAAAAATACAAAAAGCCGGGCATGGTGGCACACACCTTTAATCCCAGCACTCAGAAGGCAGAGGTAGGAGGATTGCTGTGAGTTTGAGGCCACCCTGAGAGTACATAGTGAATTCCAGATACTCCTGGACTACAGTAAAACCCTACCTCAAAAAAGCAGAAAAGAGAGAGAGAGAGAGAGAGAGAGAGAGAGAGAAGAAAAAGAACTGGGGCTGAATGTGCTGGTTCATCCATAATCCCAGTACTTGGCAGGAGACAGAGGTAGGAGGGCCATGAGTTCAAGGCCAACCTGGAACTACTGATTTTAGATTTTAGATGACTTTAATGAGTTCCAGATCAGCCTGGGCTAGAATGAGACCCTACCTGGTGGGGGGGGGGGGTGCGGGAAGGGGAGACAAAACAAAACTAAGAAAAAGAGAACTGGGGCTGGGCGTGGGGGCACACGCCTTGAATCTCAACACTTGGGAGGCAGAGGTAGGAGGATTACTGTGAATTCCAGGCCAGCCTGGGACTACAGTGCAAGTTTCATGTCAGTCTGGTCTAGAATGAGATCCAGCTTTGAAAAGTCTTATATACAGAGAGAGAACTGGGACTGAAAAGGAGAAATAGGGCCAGTGAGGGGCCATGAGGCTCAATTGAGGTGTCAGTAACTATGGAGGAAAGGACCCAGTGTGGGGTCAACAAAAGCAGGTAAGGGAGGGAGAAGGGCAGACCCAGCCTAATGCTTACCAGGCGTCCAGGGGGACCCGGGAGACCCTGGGGAAGGAAGTGGTTATAGTCAGAAGCCCTGAGGTTCCACTGGCTTAGTTCACATTTGCCCCGGTTCAACGCTGCCCCAATTTCCCTACTGAACGCTACTGACGACTCTCAGAAGACAGGTTAGACCTGGGAATGGCCACCGGTGCCTGCCCCCACCCGCATGACCCTCAGGCCTCCGGCAGTGACAACGGTTAATCAGCGGCAACACAACCAGAGAAATCTCCACATCACCCAAGCCTGGGACCGAGCATCACTCACTGGCTCCCCACGGTCACCCTTAGGTCCCGACGGTCCAGGGTTGCCCTGCAGAAAGCCAGGGGTCAAGGTCACTCGGGGCGTATGAGAGTTGGGAAGAGATTAAGCAGCACCATGAGGTAGGTCGTAGGGTCGTGCTGGCTTTTGGGAGGGGGGTTCTGTGTAGGGGGGTCAAGGGAGGCGAGGATCACGAGGGGCGGCACGCAGGGTCGGCGGGGCAGGGGTGGGGGCTGAGAAGTGAGCTGGTGGAAGCATTGAGGTTGATGTCACGGATCAAGGGTCAGAGGTTGAGACTCACATTCCGTCCGTCCTCTCCGGGATCTCCCTGGTCTCCCTTCTCCCCCACAGGTCCCCGGGTTCCAGGTAATCCCTGAGAAAAGAGCGGGGAGTGACACAGGCCCTTCCAGAATTTTGCAGGTTCTTCCTACTGCTTCATGTTCCTCTTCACCCCTCAGTCCAGGCCAAAGTTTCCCATCACCCCATGCCTCCCTGTCGGTTCCCCACCCAGACCTCCCATCACCTTCATGTCTATAGCTTCTCCCCACCTGTAAAACAATTATTTGCTTCTTTGCACACAGTGAGAGAGAGAGAGAGAGAGAGAGAGAGAGGGAAGAGAGAATGGACGCGCCAGGGTCTCGAGCCACCGAACTTCAGATGCATGCACCACTATGTGCATCTGGCTTTACGTGGGTCCTGGGGACTTGAACCTGGGTTCTTAGGCTTTGCAGGCAAGCGCCTTAACCCCTAAGCCATCTCTCCAGTCCAGCTTCTCCCTACTTATTCCTCTCTGCCACCTGCCAGACTCACCCGAAGGCCCCGCTCTCCTGCTTTTCCGGGTAAACCTGGGTCACCCTGGTGATGGAGAGAAAAGTCACTCCGTGTTAGGTGGGTTAGGCTCTAACTGATTCAGGGAGTGGGGTGGTGGTGGGGCAGAGAAGATATGGGCACTGGCTGTACATGAGGCAGGGGATGGACCAAATGATCTGCCGGTGTCCACAGGCCCTTGGGATCAAAGTTCAAGGGTCAAGGATTGGACAACACACTGGAGGGAGTCTCACCTGGGGACCCTCGTCACCTTTCTCTCCAACTTCACCCTGGGAGACATGACAGTCAGCCTCGGCTCTAAGACCCCAGTGAGGCAAGCAACACCCATACTCCCCACCGATCCCCCCAACTCCAGCCTCTCACATCTCGTCCTCGAGGGCCGGCAGGCCCTGCAGGCCCGGGCCGCCCAGGATCTCCCTTTTCTCCAGGAGGCCCTGAGTCACCCTGTGGGGGAGACAAGAGTGAGGTGGCGGTGAACGCAGGCAACCGGGGCTCTTTCCGCCTTTGAGAGGTGGTCATTCCAGAACTTCTGAGCTCATCCAAGGTCACAGATACTCACGGGAGGTCCTGCTCTGCCAGTGAGGCCAGTGGGACCCTGAAAGGGTAGGAAGGAGGATGCAACTTGGTCAGGGTTCCCAGGCACCCCCTCTTCTCCCTCTAGCACACACATCCCCATCCCCACATTTACTCACCCGGTCTCCAGGGTTTCCCTTGGGGCCAGGGTCTCCAGGAAGAGCCAACCCAGGTGGTCCCTGTGAATGGGAGGTCAGAAGTCAGATGCAGACACCCTTCATCTGTCCCTACCCTCTGGGACTGGTGAGTTCTGTTGTCCAGTTGGATCAGGTTAGGAGTCAAGTAAGTGGCATGCCTTTGGGGCATGTCTGTGAGGGGCTTCCAGTAACGATTGGTTGATGGAAGGAGGAAGACTTTCCTCACAGAACAGCAGCACATGAAGAAGCCACAAGAAGCCGGGCGTGGTGATGCACACCTTTAATTCCAGCACCCGGGAGGCAGAAGTAGAAGGATCGCCGTGAGTTCGAGGCCACCCTGAGACTACATAGTGAATTCCAGGTCAGCCTGGGCTAGAGCAAGACCCTACCTCAATATGCAAAACAATAAAGGACTTCTGGTCAAGATGGCAATTGCCTAAATGTGCCGCACCTCCCCAGGAAAGAAATAGACACAGATGCTAAGGAGAGAACCACCCCATCATACTTCTAAAGGGCCCCAGCTGAAACTAAGAATAATTGGCGAAACAAGCAAGGGTGCTGTTTTCTTGGTGAACCTGGTACCAGCACAAGGGTGAAGGAGATCGACACAGAGAACAATCAACTCCTACCAAATCAGCTATCCAGAGACACAGAGGCTCCCAACACCTCATTACCCAAATGAACCCAACATGGCTCAGGGAAATTTCATGGAAGAGGGGGCAGGAAGCATGTCAGAGCCACACATTGGGCCATGATACGCAGAGACATTTCCACCTACCCATAACTGTGGGCTAACTCCACAATGCATGACCCATATACCTCAACAAGGAGGGGCCGGGGGAGGGGGTAGGACATGGAGGAGGCTAACAATGGTACCAACTTGACTGTATTCACGGAGTACAAAACTAATTAATTAAAAAAAAAAGATAGCAAAAAATAAACAAATAAAAATTAAATAAAATGAAAGTCTATTGTCTGGCTGCTCATGCTACTTGCTGGTGTGAGCATATGGTCTGTTGCCACTATCCTTTACAGACACTGGAATCCAGCTTCATCAGCCTTCCAGTGCGGACTGAAGACCAGTCCTCTCGAGGAATCCTCCAGGCCTCCAGGGCCAGTTTGGGAGTGCTGAAGCATCCAGCCTCATGGACCGGACAGCTACTAGGTCCTCAGACTCTCCAGACGGATATGGTTGGGCAGCCCAGCTTATATCCCACGAGTTAATCTAATAAATCTCCTTTAATTAATTAATCTATGTATCTATTTGCAAGG
Source organism: Jaculus jaculus (assembly GCF_020740685.1). Classification (NCBI taxonomy): domain Eukaryota; kingdom Metazoa; phylum Chordata; class Mammalia; order Rodentia; family Dipodidae; genus Jaculus; species Jaculus jaculus. Next base: position 17,010,595 of record NC_059118.1, read on the forward strand.
AGAAAGAGAAAGAAAGATGATGAGCTCTCCAGACACATGCACCACTTTGTGCATCTGGCTTTATAGGGATACTGAAGATTTGAACCCTTGGCCAACAGACTTTGCAAGCAAGCATCTTTATCCACTGAGCCATCTCCTCAGCCCATAAATTGCCTTTATAGTACAGAGTCATTTGTCAGTTCTGTCCGTCTAGAGAACCCTAACATAAGCCCTATACACTTTCCCTTCACTCACCTGTTCCCCTTTGATTCCAGCAGCTCCTCTGGGCCCAGTGGGTCCCACATCTCCCTGAAGGTGACAAAGACCATCAGTGTTGGGGTCCAGAGCTCCAGATGCCCCCCACAAAGAAACAATCACACTGCAAGCCTGGTGATGTCTAGGTAGGACAAGAGCTAAACCCTGTAGTCTTGACCTCCTTTCTCCCAGAGGTACCTTTTCTCCCTTGACGCCAGCACCAGTGGGACCCTGAAGAAAAAAAACAGAACAGACTTAGTCTAACCTCATCCGGGAACTCTAAGATAAGTCTTCATTGATATGGGGGGGGGGGGTGTACAGAACTGGAGAGATGGCTTAGTGGTTAAGGCACATGCCTGTGAAGCCTAAGGACCCAGGTTTGATTCTCCAGGTCCCAGGTAAGTCAGATGCACATAGTGGTGTATATGTCTGGAGTTTGTTTGCAGTGGCTAGAGGCCCTGGAGCACCCATTCTTACTCTCTCTGTCTCCCTCCCTCTCTTTAATAAATAAATAAGGGCTGGAGAAATGTCTTAGCGGTTGAGGCACTTGCCTGCAAAGCTAAAGGATCTTGGTTTGATTCGCCACGACCCACGTAAGCCAGATGCACAAGGTGGCACCTGGAAGCCCTGGTGTACCCATTCTCTCTCACTCTGCCTCTTTCCCTCTCTCTCAAAAAAAAAAAAAAAATCTGCTGGGTGTGGTGGCACATGCCTTTAAAATAAATAAATAAATTAAATAAATAAATCTTAAAAAAATAAAGAACTGAAGACAGGCATGGTGGCATATGCCTTTAATCCCAGCACTTGGGAGGAAGAGGTAGGAGGATCATCATGAGTTCAAGGCCAGCCTGAGACTACATAGTGAATTTCAGGTCAGCCTGAGCTGCAGTGAAACCCTACCTTGAACCCTTCTCCCCCACCCCCGCAAAAAAAAAGAAGGAATCACACACACAGCTCTGAGTCTACCCAAGTTCCCAGTATTATAAATTCACAGTCCATAACAGTAGTTCACTTATCACCACTCCAAGGCTCAGCATCCCAGTTGTCTCCTACTCACCCCTGCAGGGTCCCCAGGGCGACCAGGCTCTCCCTGCAGAGACAGGACAGATGCAGGGACAAGTTAGAGACCCACCTAGGAAGCCAAGGTCCCAGGGTCCCACCCACCCTATCCCTGTTGGATAGCTCCCAGCTCATGACCCACCTTCTCTCCCCTGCGGCCAGTGGGTCCTGGTGGTCCCTGAACATGGAGAAAGTGTGAGCCCAAAAGGGGACAGGAGGAGGGTGACACAGGAAATCCCCACTTCTGGCCCTGCCACAGTCACAGCTCACCTCAGGACCTTCAGGTCCGGGACGTCCAGCAGCCCCAGGAAGCCCCTGGGGAAGAAAACAGGAGGTGCTGCTCCAGGTGGATAGGGGGAAAGGGATTACAGGTACAGAGGTAGAGATTGAGGGGGGCTGGATGAGGAGAACTGGGGCTTAGATTGGCAGGAGGGAGTCAAACAACGAGAAGACAGAGACCGAGACAATGAGACAATGAAAGCCAAGGCCATTTAGCTATGCCAGAGGTTAGAAGCTGGGTCCTTGAGGTTGAAGTCTAGAGCCTGCATCTGTGGGGATTAGGAGTCATGTACGAATGAATAGGGAGCTGGAGAGATGGCGTAGCAGTTAAGGCGTTTGCCTATGAAGCTAAAGGACCCAGGTTTGATTCCCCAGGACCCAAGTAAGCCAGATGCACAAGGGCACAGGCATCTGGGGTTTGTTTGCAATGGTTAGAGGCCTTGGTGTGCCAATTCTCTCTCTGTCTCTCTGCTTGCAGATAAATAAATAAAAAATTAAAAAAAAAAAAAAGAATGAGTTGGAAGAGCAGAGTCAGTGAAAGGGGCAAGAAGTCAGAACTAGGAGGGAACACAGAGTCCATAGGTTAGCAGGCACTGAAGTCAGTGGTCTTACCTGGGGTCCCACTGGACCAGGGGATCCCCGTTCACCCTGATGAGACAGAAGGGGTCAGGGTTGGGTCTGTGTCCAGGTCCTCCCAGGTCCCCCAAGTTGTACTTACTTTTTCTCCAGTCTCACCCTGGCTCCCCCTTAACCCTTGGTCACCCTAAGGAGAGAAAAGGTAAACAGATGGATTTTGACTAGTGATCCCCAAATGAGGTATGTCAACCTCCAACTATCCTCTTCTGAAACCACAGCCTTTAGCCTGGACAGACCCGTATCTTTTTCTTTTTTTAACACTTTATTTATCTATTTATTTGAGAGAGAGAGAGAGAGAAAGAGAGAGAGAGAGGGAGAGAGAGAGAGGGAGGGAGGGAGGGAGGGAGAAAGAAGAAGAAGAAGGAGGAGGAGGAGATAGAGAGAGAGAATGGGCATTCCAGGGCCTCTAGCCACTGCAAACAAACTACAGACGCATGTGCCCCCTTGTATATCTGGCTTACATGGGTCTTGGGGAATCAAACTGTGGTCCTTAGGCTTCACAGACAAACACCTTAACCATTAACCCCGTATCTTTTTTTTTTTTTTTAATTTTTATTTATTTATTTATTTGAGAGTGACAGACACAGAGAGAAAGACAGATAGAGGGAGAGAGAGAGAGAATGGGCGCGCCAGGGCTTCCAGGCTCTGCAAATGAACTCCAGACGCATGCGCCCCCTTGTGCATCTGGCTAACGTGGGTCCTGGGGAATTCAGCCTCGAACCGGGGTCCTTAGGCTTCACAGGCAAGCGCTTAACCGCTAAGCCATCTCTCCAGCCCTCTTTTTTTTTTTTTTTTTAACCAGCCCTTTATCTTTTTTTTAAAAAGAGATCAAATTACTTAACTTTATTAAAAATTGGCAGTTTGTAACCAAAATATACACCCACTACATTTAAAATCAGATCAGTTTGTGCACTCACAGTTAAAGTACTAAGAAAAAACATTTACAGGGGCTGGAAAGATGGCTTAGCAGTTAAGGCGCTTGACTTAAAAGCCTAAGGAAAGCCAGGTGTGTGCCTTTAATTACAGCATTTGGGAGGCAGAGGTAGGAGGATCACCATGAGTTCGAGGCCACCCTCAGACTACATAGTGAAGTTCAGGTCAGCCTGGACTAGAGTGAAATGCTACCTACAAATGCTAAAAAAGGGAGAGGGAGGCTAGAGAGATGGCTTAGCAGTTAAGGCTCATGCCTGCAAAGCCTAAGGACCCAGGTTCGATTTTCCAGGTCCCACGTAAGTCAGATGCACAAGGTGACACATGCATCTGGAGTTCGTTTGCAGTAGCTAGAAGCCCTGGAGCATCCATTCTGTGTGTGTGTATGTCTTTCCCACTCTCTCTGTCTCTAATAAATAAAATTTAAAAAAAAAAAGAGGGCTGGAGAAATGGTTTAGAGGTTAAGGTCTTTGCCTGTGAAGCTAAAGGATCCAGGTTTGATTCCTCAGGACCCACACAAAGCAGATGCACAGGGGTACATACATCTGGAGTTCGTTTGCAGTGGCTGAAGTGGCTAGCATGTCCATTCTCTCTGTCTGTGTCTCTCCTCCCACCCTCCCTCCATCTCTCTCTCTCTCTGCTTATAAATAAATGAGTAAAATTAATATAAAAAAAAGAAAAGAAAAGAAAAGAAAAAGAAAGAAAGCCTAAGGGCCCAGTTTGATACCTGGGTGCCCACATAAAGCCAGATGCACAAGGTGGTGCATGGGTCTGGAGTTCATTTGCAGTGGCTAGAGGCCCTGGGGCACCCCATTCTCACTCTCTTGCTCACTCTCTATCTGCCTCTTTCTCTCTCAAATAATTATATGAATAAAATGTAAAAAAAAAAAAAATTTACAAAAACTGACATCAGTCTACTGTAAACAAGATGAATCTACACCAGCGGAGTGCAAAGCACATCCAGCTACTGGGCAGACAGTCCACGCTCCAGCCGGGCCCGACCCTTATCCTGTGATCTTCCAGCCTCTATGACCCTGTAGAGGTCCCGGAGTATCACCCCTTTATTCAACCCTCCAACTTGCACTTACTTTGGGGCCAGCAATCCCTGGGACTCCCCGAAGGCCCTGAAAAAAATAAAAAACAAGATCCATTGGGAAATCGGAGGTTGAGGCTTGAGCGTAAGTGTAGAGAAGGAGGTCAGTGGCTGGACGAGGGAGCAGGAGCTAGCTCACCGGCGCGCCCGGGGTCCCCGCTTGTCCTGGAAGGCCTGGGGCTCCGTGCTCACAGTCACCCTGAAGGGAACACACATGGTGGGCAGGCCCCGCCTGCCAGTCCCCTGCCCCTCAAACCAGAAAACAAGCAGTCAAGGTCCTACCTTCTCTCCCTTCTCTCCAGAGGGGCCCACCGGACCTTGGGGTCCAGGGCTTCCAGGAAGACCCTAGGAAGAAGGGAAGAACATGGGATCCAGCCAAGGAGCAGAGGACCCAACCACTGCCCCCGACACAGACCCTCGTCTCTATCCGCAGCCCTGAGCTGCTTCCCCAGCAGAGCTTCAAGGCACCCTCACCGGAAGCCCAGGCTCGCCTTGTGCAGTCCTACCGATGCCTGCTCCAGGGGGACCCTGGGAAAGAACAGGAGGTGAGGGAGCGGCCAGGGGAATCAGGTGCCAAGCTACAAAAGTCTGCCTGAGCCCTCCACTCACTTACCCGTTCTCCACGATCACCTTTGTCACCCTGGAAGACAGACCATGTGACCCCGTGACTCTGAACCATACCTCCTTCACCAAGATACGAGGATGGGTGAGTCATGGGGGCAAAATGAATTATAAAGATCATGGGGAGGGGGTGGCTTGAGGGATGAGGATCAAAAGGTCAGAGCAACCAGCAAGTGTTATATGGGCTCCAATAGGGTCACCAGGTCTGTGAATCACATGGAGTTCACAAGACCATATGAGGGTCATGCTGTCACCTTCACAGCTGTTCCAGGGGGCCCCGGGGGCCCACGGGGTCCTGGGTCCCCCAAGGGGCCACGAAGTCCTGGAGGGCCCTAGTGGAGGAGACCAAAGTATAATGTACAATATATAGATATCACTCACTGTCCCCCACAAGCTGGTCCCTCCGCATCACACATCACTCACATCCACATATCCTGAGACTTACCGGAGGTCCAGAGTCCCCTTTTCTTCCAGGAAGCCCTGCTCCTTCACCGCCAAAGACCTGCCCAGGCTCTCCCTATAGCAGCAGAGAATGGTGGACAGGATTCAGGGTAGGGGAGATGGAAGAAGCCTCTAAAGGTTCCTAGCTCATCCTTCGGACACTTCTGGTTTTCATTTTTTTCCCCCTGAGGTACAGTCTCACTCTCTAGTCCAGGCAGACCTGGAATTCAATATGTAGTCTCAGGCTGACCTCAAACTTACAGTGATCCTCCTGCCTTTGCCTTCCCAGTGCTGGGATTAAAGGCATGAGCCACCATCCCTGGCTCAGGACTTTTTCCCCCCCCCCCCCCCCCCCAAGGTAGGGTTTCACTCTAGCTCAGGCTGACCTGGAATTCACTATGTAGTCTCAGGGTGGCCTCAAACTCATGGTGATCCTCCTACCTCTGCCTCCCGAGTGCTGGGATTAAAGGTATGTGCCACCACGCCCAGCCCAGGTTCAGGATTTTTTTTTTAATTTTATTTTAGAGAGAGGGAGAGAAAGAGAGAGAAAGAATTGATTCTCTAAGGCCTGCATGCAGTTCAACGGGAGAGAAAGAAATCAACAATGGAGATAGTCAACACTGGACACTGTAAGCCTTAAATTTGGTCAGCCAGGCCAAATGAGCAACAGGTGCAATAGTAGCACATGTGTCATGGTGGAAACCAACTGCCCTCTAATTGGACTGGAGGCCCACTCCATGGGAGGGAATACATCCCTGATACTGAAAACCTACAACAGGGGTAGTCATGAGCCCTAGGGGTGTAATGTCTACTGCTGTCTGGCTAAATGTATATACTATGCTCACCAAACTGCTCAGTAAGCACTTCTCTTAATGTTCATACCTATATATTAATGCTACTCTCACTTTTGGTAGAGAACCTTTTCTTTTCAGATGGCAGTGACCTTGGGATGACTCAGAAGGCATCATGGTGCTGGGAAGAAGTGACAGGAGTGCTCAGTACTGCAATATCTCTATCACACCTTCCAAAGCTCAGGGTCCATTGCCGAAGAGGAGGTGGAAAGAATGTAAGAGCCAAAGGAAGGGTAGGACTCCTTACAACGTGCTCTTCCAGACACAAAATGGCCTGGATATCCATGACCTCACAGTGCCTGACACTACCTACACAAGACCATCATAATAGGAGGAAAAGATGATGACATCAAAATAAAAGAGAGACTAATTAAGAGGGGAAGGGGTAGGATGGAGAATAGAGATGAAAAGGGGAAAGTGGGGGGAGGGATGGAATTGCCATAGGTTACTGCCTATGATTATGGAAGTTGTTAATAAAAAATAAATTAAAAATATTTTATTTAGCTGGGCGTGGTGTCACACGCCTTTAATCCCAGCACTCAGGAGGCAGAGATGGGAGGATTGCCATGAGTTTTAAGATTACCCTGAGACTGCTTAGTGAATTCCAGGCCAGCCTGAGCTAGAGTGAGACCCTACCTCGAAAAACAACAACAAATATATATATAGTAATTTTAGAGAAAGCAAGAGAGGAGGAGGAGAGAGAGAGAGAAAGAATTGGTGCTCCAGGGGCTAAGCCGCTGCATTGGAAGACCCTCCAGATGCTTGCACCACCTAGTGGGCATGTGCAACCTTGCGCTTTCCACACTTTTGCGGGTCTGGCTAACATGGGATCATGGGTCCTTAGGCTTTGCAGGCAAGCTCCTTAACCACTAAGCCAACTCTCCATCCCTAGGAATATTTTTATTTATGTTTATTTATTTGAGAGAGAGAGAGAGAGAGAGAGAGAGAGAGAATGGGTACGCCAAGGGCCTTCAACCACTACAAACTCCAGATGCATGTGCCACCTTGTGCACATGGCTTACGTAGGTCCTGGGAAACTGAACCTGGGTCCTTTGGCTTTGCAGGCAAGTGTCTTAACCGCTAAACCATCTCTCCAACCCACACCTCAAGCTTTTGACAGGGTCTGGCCTGGGGCAACCTTGCTCCTCCCTAGAACGGCCTGACCCCCACCTCTCCTTCACCTACCGGCTCCCCCTTGGGGCCTCGAGGTCCTCGCTCTCCCTGAGGACAAAGCAGAGCAGAGGGCAGTGTTTAGGCTCAGACGAGTCTCAGGATGGTCCCCATGGGCCACCCCTGCCCTCTGCCTAAGGCGCTCCACCCTGAGAAGGCACTGGGAAAATAAGGAAAAGAGAGCACCTACCGGTTCTCCACGAGGGCCGGCCCACCCTGGGGAGCCCTGTGAGCAGAGGCCCAAGGAAGAATGTTGAGAACTGCATTCAAGCAACCGTCCCACTATGACCAGCAAGGGCCGGACTTACCTTCGTGCCTGGAGTACCAGGTATCCCAGGGAGGCCGGGGTTGCCTGGGGGCCCTTCTGGTCCAGGCAATCCCTAAAGGGGCAAAGAGGTTAGAAAAGGCAGTGAATGAAGAATCTCTGTCCTATCAAACAGGGCTTCCATACCACACGCTCCCATGGCTGTCGGGGCTGAGCAGTGGGGCAAAGAAATGGCCCACCAGGCTGAACAGAACCCAATCCCAGGCATAAGGTGGCGAGAACAGAAGCTAGGACCCCCAGGGAATCCTGAAGCCCCAGCAGCCCCCCCCAACTTAAGAGTCTTCCCTAAACTGAGGTGACTTATATAATCTTCAGTCATCCTTCTAGAATTCTAGAAATAGCTGGTGGTCTTTTTGGTTTTGGTTGGTTGTTTTTTGGGGTTTTTTTTTGGTTTTGGTTTTTCCAAGTAGGGTCTCGTGCTAGCCCAGGCCGACCTGGCATTCACTCTGTGGTCTCAGGCTGGCCTCGAACTCACAACGATCCTCCTACCTCTGCCTCCCCAGTGTTAACATTAAAGGTGTGCACCACCACGCCCAGTATGGTGGTTTTTTTGTTTGTTTGTTTGTTTTTTGAGACAGATCTTTTGTAGCCCTGCTGGCCTGGAGTTTGCCACGGAAACCAGGTTGACCAGACTGGCCTTGAACTTGTGGTGACCCGCCTGCCTCTGCCTCTGGAGTGCCGGGATGACAAGCGTGTGCCATCACAGCTGGTTTAGTCTGTGGTGCTAACTCTACATCTGTCTTCCTCCCAAACCCCTGGTAACACTCACACAAGTACCCAGGGGGAAGTCCAGTGGCCTCCTCACTTACCCTCTCTCCCTTTGCACTGGTACTTCCAGGAGGGCCTTGGGGGCCAGGAGCACCAGTCCTGCCCTGAGTGAGGAAAGGAGGTAAGGAGACAGTAAGCCAGGCAGGGGGGACGGGAGGAGGGGTAGGTGTGGGGAGACACTCACCGGGAGGCCAGGGGGACCAGGAGGCCCAGATTGTCCTTTCATGCCCTAGAAGGGATAATCGAAATCAGTGAGTCCTGCCTTTGCTACCAAGCACCCTTGCTACACCGACCTAACCCATACTCTACCCCACGGGGTCACTCACCATCACGCCAGGCTCCCCCTTCTGGCCCTGGGGAAAGGCAAGTTCACCAGAGGATCAGGGTGGCTTGGCCCTCTGTGAGGCCCTTGACCACTCCTCAACCCTGGAAACTTACTTTTGGACAATGGACAGCACAAGGCTCTGGCTGAGGCTGTGGATAACGGGTTCTTTGAGGCCAGGAAATTCTCCTAAAAAAATATCCCTAGGTTCCCCCCTTTACCACCAATCCCCCCCCCCCGCCCACCCCCACTCCTGAGACTTTGTCCAAACCTGAGTGGTCATGGCTTCCTGACACAAGACGACCGCCAGGTCACTGACAGCCCGGTCCAAGCTTGGACCGCTGTCCACAGCAAAGAAGTTCCGGACAGGGTCCACTCCTGGCACCAAGCGGCGCAGCTGCTCCAGGTCAGCTCCCGCCAAACCCAATATCATCACCTTGAGGCCTGAGAAAGGACGCATCAGCCTGTGTGACAATCTCGCTCGGCCTGTGCCTATTTCAACACACCATCAGCCCTCCTACTCACCAGAAGCCTGGACCTCACGGATGGAGCTGAAGATGTCACCTCTCAGTGTCTCGTCCACTAGCAGAACCATCACCCCCGGCACTTGCTGACGGCGCCCAGGGGCATCAGGCCCCAACAGGTGTCTGTGAGCTGTGATCACAGCTGCGCCTGGTAGGAAGGGATGTTTCAGAATCCCAGACCAACCAAGCTTGGGATGGAGAAGCCCCCAGGAGTCCACGTCAATTGCGATCCTCACCCAGATTGTTTCCACTGGGGTCCACGTAAGGGATGTCACGGATCTTCTGCAAGATGACGCCCAGGTCATGGGAGCTATTCAGTGGGAAGAGTGGAGAGGGCCGGTGACTGTAGGACAACATGCCAACCTGGACAGAGGGAGACACAGAGCCTGGAGGTGGAGACAGTGTAAAATGGAAGCACCCGGAAAGGCACAGTTGGCGTGTAACTAGCCCAGAACTGTCTCTTGGGGGGGGGGGGTCAGCAACAGTAGGACAGGGAGTTTAACTAGCATGTGGGGTGAGCCAGGGCCCAAAGGAGAACTGGGAAAAGCCTGAAGCTATGGTGGGCTGGAGAGATGGTGGCTTACGTGGAGTCTACAGAGGGGAGAGGCAGGGACAAGTGAGGACTGGCTGCTGGCCTTTAGGGCCAAACCTGAGAGGCCTGTGGTCCAAGAGGTCCAAGTGCAGACACCAGCCGCTCCAGGACCTGCCTCATGGTCTCGGCTTGGTGAGCATTGTCTCGAGTGGCATGCAGCAGAAACACCACATCCACCCGGCCATGGCGACACACTGCAGGAAGGAGCCCAGTTTCTGACATGGTTGACCCATCTGGTGACCCCCTCGGGTGTCTTCCACTGTGCCTCCCATATACCTGGCTTCTGTGTGACAGAGACCTCGGGACCCCGTATGCCCCTCTGGACAGGTGACAGGGAAAAGCTATAGGAGACTCCAGGTTCTAGGCCCGTTACTCGGTGGGACGTGGAAGTCCCCGGCAGAGTCTGTGGAGCTCCAGGCACTTCTGTAAAAGCAAACTTGGTTAAACAAGAGTCCTCCCATGGAGCCCCAACTGCCACCTGCAACCTAAGTCTGGCCTCACACTCACCCCAGCCGGTGCGTCTGAACGGCCGCCAGGATAAAATGTAGTTGGATGCCCCAGATACTGGGTTCCAGGCCAGAGTCACTGAGTCAATGGAGGTGTCCACCACACGTAGTTCAGTGCTTGGGACATGAGGGGATTCTGAAATAACAAGCAAAGATCTGGGGCTGGAGAGATTGCTCCAGTGGTTAAAGTGCTTGCCTGTAAAGTCTAATGACCCGGGTTCAATTCTCCAGGGTGCACATAAAGCCAGATGGACAAAGTGGTACATTCATCTGGAGTTCAGTGGTTGGTGGTGGCTCTGGCATGCCTATTCTCTCTGTCTCTCTTCTCTCTTTCTCTGCTCAAAAATAAATAAATTTAAAAAATATATATTTTTAAATCTTGGTGTGGTGGTTCTTGCCTTTAATGCTAGCACTCAGGAGGAAGAGGTAGGAGGACAGCTGTGAGTTCAAGGCCAGCCTGAGACTGCATAGTGTGAATTCCAGGTCAGCCTGGGCTAGAGTGAGACTCTACCTACAAAAACCAAATATGTACATGTATGTATATGTGTGTGTGTGTGTGTGTGTGTGTATGTGTGTGTATGTGTGTGTGTGTGTATTTAGATATCTCAAAAGATGAGAGGCTTGTCTGTGAAAACTACAAAAGACAGATCCTGAAACAGGTTCATTTTAGTGATGCATCATGGGAGGTGATGTGGGGATCACACAAGGGTTAGGGGAGAGGTGCTACAGGACAGCAGTCAGAGTGTGGGGTGCAGGAAATCAAGGTGGGTCATCCGGGGACGGAAGAGCACACCATGGCAGGGTGGGCCCTCTGGGAAGCTTACCAGTACGTGCAGTCACCTCCCTGGGGGGTCCTTCTCCAGCTGGCCCCAGGACACTGAGCCACACGCGATGCAGTGTTGCTGGCTCCAATCCATCCAGATGATAGCTACTAGATTCAGGTCCCAAGATCCAGGACTGTTCCTGGCCACCTAGGGCAGGTAGGTATGAGGAGAGGGGCCAGGAATATGTGGGAGGATGTTAACGAAGAGCATGAATGGACTCACCGGCCTCACTGCGTCCCACCAACCTTACTGACCTCCGCTGAACCAGGTCCATTCGGATTGTCTGCCTCATCCTTCGCGACCCCGCCCACTTTAGTGACCCTCAGTGACCATTCGGATTGTCTGCCTCATCCTTAGCGACCCCGCCCACTTAACTGACCCTCAGTGACCTCACTGATCGCACCCACCTCACACTCGCCTCACGCACTTCTCCCACTGCACCCACAAGCTCTGCTCACCCTCAGGCTGCCAACGCAGACGGTAGCCATGCGCCCCGGGCACCGGTTCCCAGCGCAGCCACAGCGAGTGCTCCCCCCGCTGCACCACTTGAAGGGTGTCCAGAGAAGCGGGAGCCGCGGGAGCTGGACAGAAAGCCCCGGAATCAGGGCGGCTCCGCCCCTGCCACCTGCTCCAATCACACACAGGCACCTCCCCGCGACCCCGCCCCCTTGGCCTATTCGAAATGTCATCCTTTTTCTCTTTCCTTCTTTCTTTTTCTTTCTTCCTTCCTTCCTTCCTTCCCTCCTTTCTCCCTCTCTCCCTCCTTCCTTTCTTTTTTTCTTTTTTCAAGGTAGGGTCTCACTGGCTCAGGCTGACCTGGAATTCACTATGTAGCCTCAGGGTGGCCTCGAACTCACAGCCATCCTCTTATCTGTGCCTCCCCAATGCTGGGATTAAAGGCGCGCGCCACCACGCCCGGCTGCGCCATCCTTTTTTTTTTTTTTTTTTTTTTTTTTCCCAGACCTCGACCCCACAGGCTCACTATCGATCCCTGGACCCTTCTCCAAAGCCCAGAACGAGCGCCACAAACATAAGCCACGCCCTTGGGATACGAGTTCAAATCCCGGGCTCTTTCCAACCCGAGCTCCACCTACGCGTGGTGACCACGATGGATACGGGTGCGCCCTCTCGGTCCCCGACAAGTGCAGTCACTCGCACCGAGTAGCTGACTCCACCTTCGAGACCCCTTATCTCCGCAGAGTCCGTGTGCCCCGGGAGCATCTGGTGACTCGTGGGGCCACCTGGTGAGGCCAGCAAAGAGCAAACACGGTCAGGAGTGGGGAGTAAGTGACCACAGCGGGGACCAGCCCGGTCAGGAAGAACAAGGATGGAGTCAGGGAGCCATACCTTCACTTCGGCCCCAGGCCAGTCTGTAAGCTGTGGCTCCAGTGACCCCTACCCAGGTGACGCGTAGAACATCGCTGGAAGCATTGAGGATTTCTAATTTTGACACGCTGCCTACAGGCTCGGGAGCTAGGGACAGAGGTAAGGTAAGGGGATCAGGGACCACCGGGTGCCTGGCAGAGACAAGGGTGCCAAGGCAGGTGTGGGTAAGGCAGGGGGCTCTCGAGGTTAGGTGAGGTTAGTGGAGGAAACAGAGCAGGGTACCAGGGAATCCGGGAGGCTCCGCCCCCTGCCACCTACTCCAATCACACACAGCCCCCCCCGAAACCCCGCCCCCCTTGTCCCATCCAAGACGGCTGAGCTTGGGCACAGCAGCCCTGGAGTGGCAGTTGGAGCAGTCACCAACACCCAGCAGGAGGCCTGGGGAGGTGGCACACGCCTTTAATCCCAGCGCTCGCCAGGAAGAGGAGGATTGCTGTGAGTTCAAGAACACCCTGAGACTAATCCCTGGTCAGCCTGGGCTAGGGCGAGACCCTACCTCAAAACAACAAAACAAAACAAAAAAAGAATACAAAGTAGGCATGGGTAGCTGATGAGGTCCCGCGAACAGCTGGCCAGGACCCACTCACCAGTCCTTACACCCACCGAGGCAGGCGGTCCATCCACTCCAGCTACATGGGCCCTCACGCTCACTGTATATTCAGTGTCTGGCTCCAGACCATCTACTTCGGCCACTGTGGTCTCCCCGGAAACCAGCTGAAATTTCTCTGGGCCTGAGAATACGGATAGAGGCAGCTCCATGTTTGCCCAGGCTCTGCCTCAACACCCCACCTGGACTGCCAAGAAAACTCCAGCCCCCGTTTCTATCCAGGCCTTCCTCCCACAAGCTTCTCAAACTCTTAGTCCCTACCATGGCCCGAGCGCCAGGAAACCCTGTATCCTGTGGCAGCAGGAACCCTGGTCCAGGCAATGGTGACAGATGAGCTGCCAGCCTGAGTGACACGAACTGTCCTCACAGGGCCCAGTGCGTCTGGAGAGACAAACAAGGAGATCTGATGGGGGACACAGGAAAAGGTCTGACAGTGGGGACCATCTGCTAGAGGAAGACTCTGGGTAGCCAGGCATGGTAGGTAGTACACGCCTTGAGTCCCAGCACTCTGGAGGCAGAGGTAGGAGGATCGCTGTGAGTTCGAGGCCACCCTGAGACTACATAGTGAAATCCAGGTCAGCCTGGGCTAGGAAAACCAGAAAATAAAAATTAAAAAATAATAAAAATAATAAAAAAGGAAGATTATGAATGGGTCAGACAGAGAAGGAGCGGGGTTTTGACGAAGGCACAGTGGGAAGACTGAGCAGGCAGGGGATGACAATTTGAAAGACAAGGTCTGCCAGAGGAGGGGGGTCTGATGGAGGCTACAGGCAACAGTGAGACTGTCTGGTAAAAGAGAAGGTGTAAGTCTAAGAGGAAAGCTGGGACCAGCTTAAAAAAAAAGAAGTGAAGCGATAGCACCTTCCAAGGCTCAGGGTCTATTGAGGAAGAGGTGGTGGAAAGAATGTAAGAGCCAAAGGAAGGGTAGGACTCCTTACAACGTGCTCCCTCCAGACATAAAATGGCCTGGATATCCATGACCTCACAGTGCCTGACACTACCTACACAAGACCATCATAATAGGAGGAAAAGATGATGACATCAAAATAAGAGACTGATTGAGAGGAGGAGGGGATATGATGGAGAACAGAGTTTCAAAGGGGAAAGGGAGGGGATTACCATGGGATATTGTTTACAATCATGGAAGTTGTTAATTAAAAAAAAAAGTGATAGGAGCTGAGGGATAAATAGTGGGAATCCAAGAGCAAAGACAGTGGAGGTCTTGAGGGAGAGGTCAGAGAAGGTGAAGAAGGGTTAGAGGAGAAATGGGCAGGGCATGGTGGCACACACCTTTGATCCCAACACTTGGCAGAAAGATCCCTATGAGCTCGAGGCCACCCTGAGACTACATAGTGAATCCCAGGTCAGCCTGAGCTAGAGTGAGACCCTACCTGGAAAAACCAAAAAGAAAGAAAGAAAAAAAAAAAAAAAACAGGACAAATGGAGGGGGGTAGCAGGGCATTTAGGGAGGAGGCAGTAAGAACGTGAGAAGTCTGGGAGACATGGAAGTCTGAAGGGGAAGTAAAGGCAGAGAACCTAGGGATTGGGTTCAGGCTCTGACCAGTTCGAGCCACAGTGATCGCAGGGGGTCCCACTTCCCTTCCTCGAAGGGCTGACACGGACACTTGGTAGGAGGTTCCAGGCTGCAGCCCCAAGATGTCCGTGGCAGTGGTGTCCGGGGGCAATGTTTGGCTGGACTCTGGACCTAGGATCAGAGGAAAATGCTGGTACAGACTCTGCATTTCCCCTAATCCCCCCCACACACATATTCTAATCAGTCCCTTTAGCAATCCTCCCCCACTCTGCCACACTGACCACTGCCTGTTCTCCAGCTGATCCGAAATCCACTGGCTCCAGGAACAGGCCCCCAGGCCACCCGTACTCTTGTGGCATCAGATGCCACGACCTGTAACCCTGAGACAGCGAGTGGAGTTTCTGGCTCTGGAGGGGTTACACACAGGAGTCAAGGGTCAGGACCGGGACAGGCATGAATCCAGCACCTGTCCTCCAGAAGCCTTCCCCAGGCGCTCACCTCGGCGGATGGTGAGCGTACTGGCACCCCCCTCACGGGTGCCCACTCGGGCAGACACTCGCACAGTATAGCTGATCCCTGCCCGAACATCGTCCAAGTCAAAGGCTGTCTGGCTCCCAGGAAGCAACAGGGTCCGTTCAACCCCTGAGAAAAGTGAAAGTGGGGGCTGGAGGGATGGCTTAGCGGTTAAGGCGTTTGCCTGCAAAGCCAAAGGACCCAGGATCAATTCCCCAGGACCCACCTTAGCCAGATGCACAAGGGGGCACGTGCGTCTGGAGTTTGTCTGCAGTGGCTGGAGGCCCTGGCACACCCATTCTCTCTCTCTATCTCTCTCTCTCCCTCCCTCCCTCTTTCTCTATCAAATAAATAAAAATAAGATATTTTTTTAAAAAAGAAAGAAAAGTGAAAGTGGGCGGGCAGGGGTTGGTAAGGCACGGGGATGTGGAATGGCAGTCAGGACTGGACGGGAATGCAGGGAAAGAAGGCTTTTGGGGGATGAGGACATGGGACGGTGAGGGATGAGACATAGATGAAAATGATGAGATAATAAGAGATGAATGAAAATGATAAGGGCATGCGGGAAAGGGGTCCCGTGTTGATGACAACACAGCAATGAACGGGGACACTGGATGACAAGGGTCAGGGGATACAGGATAACAGAAGTCAGTGGACAGCAATACAAATTGACAGTGACATAGATGACAGACAGATCAGTGTTGGGCAAACAGTGGTCATGGCTAGTGTAGCAGAAGGGCAAGTTACAGAGCTTGTGGTTGTGGAGAAGGGAGAGAGAGAGAGAGCATGGGCAGAGATGTGGGCAGACTGTGGAAACAGCCAGGTGAGGAGACGGGCTTGGAGCCACGGAGGATAGAGCAACACCAAGAGAGCTCTTCTCGAGAGGTGGATGGACGAGATGAAGGAGGCTGTCAGGACCTAGTGAAGAGACTGGGGCCGGGCGCGGTGGCGCACGCCTTTAGTCCCAGCACTCGGGAGGCAGAGGTAGGAGGATCGCTGTGAGTTTGAGGCCACCCTGAGACTCCATAGTAAATTACAGGTCAGTCTGGGCTAGAGTAAAAACCTATCTTGAAAACAAATAAATAAAAGAGATGGGGAAAAGTCAGGCGTGGTGATTCACACCTCTAATCCCAGCACTCAAAAGGCAGAGAGGTAGGAGGATCAAAGTGAGTTCAAGGCCACCCTGAGACTACATAGAGAATTCCAGGTCAGCCTGGGCTACAGCGAGACCCTACCTTGAAAAATCAAAAGAGAGGGAGGGAGAGAGAGAGGTGGAGCAAGGGTGCTGGGGCCTGGAACTTTAGTATGCAGGGATTTTCTCGATGTTTCCATCTTACCCTGGGTGCTGCGCACAGTGACGCGGTACTCAGTGGCACCAGGGACTGGGTTCCAGGATACTCGCACTTGGTGCCCAGGCAGCTCAGTCGCTTGTAGATCCATCACAGGGTCCACTGGCCGCTCTGGCCCTATTAGAGAGTATAGCTTGAGGCAGCCTGGCGTTCTGACACTTCCCCGGTCACTTGGCCAGACCCACAGCGCCCTCACCAGTGGGAACCACAGTTGCAGGGGTAGCCACCTCTCGGCCCTCCAGCAGCGTGTAGAGTGTGAGACGATATTTAGTGCCTGGCTGCAACCCATCTAACCGGTAGCGAGTCACATCAGGGGGGAGCACCACTTTCTGTGGGGATTCCAGACCTACAAGGTGGCAGGATCGGGTTAATGGAAGCCAAGCCCTAAGCTCTGCCTGTCTGCCCACCCTCTCCCCCTCCACTGACCACTCTCACGATGCCACTCCAGCCGGTAGCCACGGGCCTCAGGCACCGAGTTCCAGGAAAGGAGGATAGACGTGGGGTCCAAGATGATGGGGTGCAGGGTCTGCTTAACAGAGGAGTCTGCCCAGGACACAGAGGATGTCAATGGCCTCTGTACCCGGCCCTGCCTATACCCACCCCCAATCCTGAAGAAGTCACCAAGCCTTCTCACTAGTGCGGGCGGTCAGGGAAGTGCCAGGTCCCGTGCTACGGCCCAGCAGGGTGCTCACAGTCACTTCATAGTCCGTGCCAGGTTCAAGGTTACGTAGCAACACTGACCCATGCCCTGGGCCCAGCTCCTGCTGCTGTGTGGCTCCACCTGCGTTGCGGGGGGGGGGGCACAGAGGTGTCTGTGGGTCACACAGGCTCAAAACTCTACACTCTTGGGCTGGAGAGGTGGCTTAGCAGTTAAGGCCCTTCCCTACAAAGCCTAAGGACCCAGATTTGATTCCCCAGTACTCCTGTAAGCCAGATGCAGAAGGTGGCGCACACATCTGGAGTTCTTTCTTTTTCTTTCTTTCTTTTTTTTTTTTTTTTTTTTTTTGGTTTTTCGAGGTAGGGTTTCACTCTAGCTCAGGCTGACCTGGAATTCACTATGTAGTCTCAGGGCGGCCTCAAATTCTCAGCGATCCTCCTACTTCTGCCTCCTGCCTCCCGAGCGCTGGGATTAAAGGTGTGCGCCACCTCGCCTGGCTTGTCTGGAGTTACAATGGTTGGAGGGACCTGGCATGCCCATTCTATCTGCCTCTTTCTCTGTCTCTCTCTCTCCAATAAATAAATCAAATATGTTTTTTAAAAACCCTACACTCTTTTCTGAAGGGCAGGTACTCCATCTCTCACTTACCACTGAGAGCCCGCCATGTCACCCGGTAGCCAGTGGCACCTGGCACCCTCCGCCAGGCCACCAGGAGGCTGTTGGCTGTGGTGTTCTGGACTGTTGGTTCCAGCCTCTCTACAGCAGCTGAGGGAAGATCGCAGCAGAGATTTTAGTGGAGCCAGGAGTGGCCAGGGGTTATGGGGCAGGGTAGTTAAGTGAATGCTCACTGGTCCTAGCTGTTCCACTCACGGCCTCCCCAATGCTGTTGGCATAGAGAGCAACCACAGTCACTTGGTACTCGGTCAGTGGCCGGAGACCCTGCAGCTGCATGCTGGTCTCACCAGCTGGGATGTTCACCTGTCAAGGATCGGTGGTCACCTCATCTTGTCCAGCCACGTCCCCCATCTGTCCACCTATCACTGCTGACATCCTTACCTCTCGCCGCTCACTTGGCAACGGCTGTCCCAGCCCTGTCAGAGGGGTGTACTGAACCTTGTAGCCAGTCACGGGGCCACTAGCTGCTGTCCACTGTACTCTCAAGGACTGACTGCCTGGCTCAGACAGCACCAGGTCCCGGGGCCCAGATGTAGAGTCATCAGCTGTGAATGGGGGGCGGGGGGGATCAGGCCAGCAGGCAAGAGGGTCAGGGGTCAGGAGTCCATAAGATGGAGTCAGCACTCCCAGGCTGATATTAGGGTGCGTGTCCTTGGTCAGGGGAGGAACTCACGAGGCAGAGTCACAGGCACGCCTCCAGCACTTGTACACACCCTCCGGGAAACGAGAGGCAACAGTGTCCGCAAGATGCTGAAGTCGTTGACGAAGAAGAAGAAATCATTGGTCGGCTGCGAGGCTACACGTTTCAGCTCCTCGGGGTCAGCATTCTTGATTCCTGAGGGGATACCCAATCGGGGTTCAATTACCTACATGTTATCTGAATGATTTCCCACTTCAGCTGACTTCTCACCCCAGCCTGGTACTCACCCACAGCAAACAGCTTGACCCCCTGCCCCTTCAGTTTCTGGGCAGCTGTATCTACTAAGTCCTGGGACTTCCCGTCTGTGATCAGGATGCAGACCTGGAGCGGGCACAGAGACCAAGTCAGGGGTGTCACGGATACTTATTTGGGGGCTACCTTGGTAGGTTTAGGGATCCACCTTGGGAACGCCAGGTCGGGCCAGATGGGGCAGGAAGACGTGGTCAGACACATGATGAAGTGCGGCCCCTGTCCGGGTGTTGCCCCCCTTGTAGCTGAGCTCACGAATGGCACGGATCACATCACTCCCGGAGCTCAGGGCATCCAGGCCAAACTCCGTCCTGATGGGAGGAAACAGCTTAGCCACAAATCCAAGGGTCATGACCTCTTCCATCCTTGTCCTTGCCCTTGGCTTAACAAACTCCCCAAGGGTGTTCCTTTGGGTGCCACCTGTTGCTGCGGTTCAGCAGGCCTGGAACCCTTGGGCTTTTCAGCCTAGGGGGTCCGCAGGATGTCAGGATAAGTAATTACAGGAAGAGAGGTTCAGTTGTGGGGAAATGAACACTGGCCAGACACGGAGGCCTTCTGGTGAGCAGAGAAGCTGAAGGGGTCAAGGAGCTAGAACACGGAGGGTCCAGTAAGCACCGGGTTCCAGAGCCTTCTCTTGGACTCCCTTTCTCCTGGCCAGGTCTCTTTTCAAGCACATCCCTAGGGCAGTCTCTAGAGGAGGTCCTGGCTAGGAACACGACGGGCTCGTCAAGGCCCATTTCTGGGGGGGAATCTAGAGTTTTCTGTACTCTCTGCTCCGTCTGGGGAAGAGATCTCAGAGGAGAGCCTATGGTCCCAAGGCCCCCGGGGCCGCCACCACTCACTGCGGGTCATCGCTGTACTGCACGGCGGCGAAGCGGACCCCCTGCGCGCCGGCCGCCCCGGTGAAAGGCAGCACCAGCCCCTCCAGGAAGCCTCGCACTTCCCGGAAGTTGTTGCGGCCGATGGAGGAAGAGCCGTCGAGTAAGAACACGATGTCAGCGGAGTAAAGCCGCGTGCAGGTCACTGGAGCCCGGGGTGTAGGTGGGGGGGGGGGGACGAAAGATCGCGACCTTTCCTGGGAGCCCATCCCAGAACCTCCCACCTCCCATCTCCATCTCCCCGCGCTGTGGTTCTTTGGGACCCCGGGACCCCGAGCCGGAGGAGATAAGGCCTTGTTTGCCTATGCAAACCGAGCCCAGGTAGGCGTGGGGGCCACGGGACTCCGAACAGAGAGTCTCGGGGAGGGTTGGGGCACACGCTGGGGGTGGGGTGCGAGTTGCATGCAAGGGTGTGGATCTGGGATGGGGGCGGGGAGGGCGTGGTGGCAGACGGCAGGGGATTCGGCATGCCTCTGGGAAGACAGGATTTGGGGAGCGGGACGGGGGTGGGGGTTGTCCCAACAGAATAAGAGGCGATTTGGAGCACCCAGGGCCGGATTCTGGGAGTCTCCGGGGAGGGGAGGGGTTGGGGAGCATCCGCGAGCAAGTCAGTAGGAATTTGGTCCAGTTAGGTGGACAGGGTGCAGTGCCCACCTCTCTCCCTAGGTTGGGCCCACGCTCCGGGGGGCGCCCCCACCAGGAATCCGAAGACTGCGGCCACCAGGAGCCGCATCCTCATCTTGGATGACAGAAAGAGTCAGCCGGGACCACCAGTCTCCCCCCCCCCCCCAACTCCCGCACACACATACCTCCCTTGTCTCCCGCGCCTTGGGCTGGTGGGAACCCAGCGACCCCACCCCGAGTCTTCCTGGCCTTCCTTGCCTGCGAGTCTGCTGGCTCCCCACGACGCCGCTCCAAGTCGGGTCGCTGGCAGGGAAAAGTCCCCGATCCCAGGAGGCGGAGCAGCGGGCAGCGGGCGGGGACCCAGGCGGCACGCCTTCACCCACCTCCCCACCCCCCCAGAGGTCGCCGCCCCCACCCCACTTCTCCCCAGTCAGATGATATGACGCATTTAAGTGCAAAGCCCCCCCCCCCCCGTGTCTTTGGAAATCGCCCAGGTTCTGGATAGACAGATGTTGAGGGAGCACAGCGACCCCATCATGTAGGGTCACAGGCCGCTTTAAGTCACTCGGTGACCAGGGAAGTGGACTGCTGCAGGCTGAAAGTGTGGAAATGTGTGAAAGGTTCCTCGCAGACTCGGGGGGTCAGCAGCGCGATGATTGGGGTACGGTTCTGCAGCTGGAGCTGACTCACCCATAGCCCAGTGGGGGATGCCTAGACAGCCCCTCAGGCCATGGGTCCGACTAAACAGTATCTGTGAATCAGCACGTCTGGTGGACCTCCTGTGCCCCACCCTAACCTCCATGACAAGGCAGAGCAACTCCCAGCAAATGAGGGACTCGGGACTTGTATCTTAGGGACATCGAAGCCCCATTAGGCTGGATAGAAGTCATGCACACACACCCCCCCCTTGGAAGGAAGCCAGGGAGGATCTGTATTTTGCTTATGCTTACGTGTCCCAATGCCCTTTACTTGCATGACTTGAACCAGTCCCAGGCAAATGCCATCCAGCTGTGTTCCCAGGAGTTGGGCTGCCCATACATAGAGGGTGGGACCACCCACAGTGATAACTCATCCCTCAGGAATCGGCCTCCTGCTGGCCATGTCTCCTAACAGGTCCCTCTACCTACTTGCCTTCAGTCTGGCCCAAAGGAGTCCCCTCCTTCAACCCACTCTTGTAAGACATCTTCTACCCAACTCCTCCGCTAGGCCCAGAGGTCATCTGAGGACAACTTCCTTTCCTGGTGCCTTATCTGTGTCTCCTCTTCATAAGCTGGCCTCTGCCTCTCTCCTCAATTAGTCTGACTTCCCTCCCTGCTCCCCTGATTGACATCCGTGACTGTGGACCCCGAAATAACCAACATCCAACCGAGGCCCCCAGGTGAGGGTCATTGTCCCAAGGCCTGTGGATATGCATATATCTTCATTAGATGGGTGACATCGAGGCAACAAGACATTCCCAGGTAAAGCCAGCCCTTACTTGAGCCCCACACCCTTTGTTTTCTATCCTGGCCTGTTTTGGGTAGCCAAGATTTAACACATCTTCACTCAGCATTGCTTCCGGTCATTTCCAAGATGCCTGGACCCTGCAACCTCCTTACCCTAAGATCCACAGGCTGAGTGGGGAGCTGGGAAGGAACTGAACGTTTTGTTTTTGGAGGTAGGGTCTCACTCTAGCTCAGGCTGACCTGGAACTCACTATGTAGTCTCAGGGTGGCCTCGAACTCATGGTGATCCTCCTATCTCTGCCTCCCATGTGCTGGGATTAAAGGCGTGTGCCACCACACCCAGCTAGGAACTGAACTTTTGTTACACTGGTTTCTCCTGGACTCTTCCAGGCCTGAAGCCTCTCTAGTATGGCCAGACCTATTTCCCTGTTGCTCAAGAAGGCTGGTGACCTATCCTGGGGACACAGTACTGAGACCACCTAGGACCCAGAACCTTTTTCCCAAGGTCAGTTTCCACAGCAGTGTCTCAGCACCTCCTGACTTCTGGAAGGTGTGTTCCAGAGGAGGGCAGTAGAGAACCAGGCATGCTCTAATCGTAGAGGCAGCCTCTGCCCTCAAGGCTGGCACCTCCCCGGCACAGCAAAGGTGGGTGACAGCAGGACAGAGATACAGTATGGCCAGCCACACTGTATCTGTGGATCTAGCGGTACGTGGAGACTGGAAGCTCTGTGTGAAGTGTCAGCATCCAGGCACGCCTCACTAGAACTGAAGTCCTTCCAGAAAGGAAAGGCTGCTGTGTGGCCACTCAAAAATATGCGGGGGCTACCGACGGCTTAGTGGTTAGGTGCTTGCCTGCGAAGCCATGGTACACGGGTTTGATTTCCCCAGGACCCAAGTAAGCAGAAAGTGGCCCATCTAGTTTGCAGTGGCTAGAGGTCGTGGCGTGCCCATTCTGTATCTGCTTCTCTCAAAGTAATTAAAAAAAAAAAAAAGTGTGCTGGAAGAGGCTGTTGAGAAGGTAGAAGGTTGGGGGTGACTACATCTGTAGTGGCCAAAATGCTCAGGCCGGGGTGTGGCCCACGGATGCTGCTCACTGCAGCCTCCCTGGCAGGCAGTCACAGCTTTGGGCTGTGGATTAGTGCGCCCGCCTGCAGCTCCTCCATCAGGGCAGTGGGAGCCCTCAAGACTGAATGGCTCCCTACACTTCCCTGGCTTTCGTCACCAGTTCTGCCAGATGGCACCATGTCTCCAACCAGGACCTCTTTGAGGTTCTGGCTTCACACCCCACTACAGACTAGATACCTCCAAACTCCTCACTGGAAATATGACTAGCGCAGAGCAGGTTGTCCCCTCCCAGACTCTCCGGGCCCTTCCTGCACTGCTGGGGAATACTGTCCTGTTTAGCCCTCACAGCCCTGTCAAGCTCTTCCCATGGCACTGGACCACAGGCTGGCCTACTATGCTATAGTAATGCCTAGCTCTGACCAAGTCCCTTCTCTTCACAATAACCTCCGGGGCACCTCCCAACATACTTCTAGGGGCGAGATTAAATGCCCTGGCTGGGACTGCAAGGAGCCCAGACCACTCCCAGCAGTTCTAGCTCTCATGTGTCCCACCTGTGACCTTTGGGTTAGCCACTGGCTTACAAATCAAGCCTCATGCTCTAGAAGCTCAAGCTGAGGGCAATAGGTATGGCACCTACAGTGCCATACCTATTGCCAGGGTTCTGCGCTGCCAGTCCACAGTACAGTGATCTGCTGGACACTGTCCTGGGCTGCAGAGGATGCTTGACAGATGTCTCCTAACAACCTAGAGCACGACAGGGTGAGGGGCACCGGGGTACAGCAGAAAGAAGCAAGCCAGCCCAGTGTGGTGGTGTACACCTTTAATCCCAGAACTCGAGAGGCAGAGGTAGGAGATCGCCATGAATTCGAGGCCACCCTGAGACTCCACAGTGAATTCCAGGTCAGCCTGGACTACAACCAGACCCCACCTTGGAAAAAGGCAAAAAGAATCAAGGTGGCTTCTTCCAGAAGAGGATGATAGGGAGACTTCCTGAAGTCCTCTCTTAAGAACCAGCTGGCAACTCCTTCAGAGGATCAGACCCTCACTTCCAGCTTCTTCACCAGGATTATGAGGAACCCATGTTGCACAGGAAGAGAAGCCTACCTGCTGACATGCCCAAATGCCAGCAGAGGGATAAAGCAGCTGAGCGCCATTAGGTTCTGGCTGTCTCAGAAGATGGGGAGGGGATCAAGAGGCCAAGCAGCTCAGGACTTGCCTGGGACAAATCTGGTGAAGGAGGGGGCTTGGGCTCCACTGAGCTCAGGACTATTCTTGGAGCCTGAGTCAGTGGCAAATTGAGGCAAAGGATTCTTGCCCTGCCTGTCCAGACAGCAGTTAGAAACCAAATGGGAACACTGTGCCCCAGGCTATCCTCTTCTAAATCCAGAGCAAACACTCTAGAGAGGTTTCTGCAGGGACTCCCGAGAGTGGCTATGTCCAGGGTCTTCAGTGCGGTTTTCCACATAGCCCCGTTTCCAGGCTGAGATCCCTATTAGTGCACAGGCTAGTCTTATACTTTCCACTCCCACACCCCACTCTAGGGACAGGCTGTCTGAGGAATGTCCCCCATGTAGCTGAGTGGAAACATCTGGGCTCGGCTCACTGAAAGCATCAAAGGCTTCCGGCCTCTATGTTGCAGCCCCCACACTTGTGATGAGGGCACATCGGCCTGGGGGAAGATGAAGGGTCCAGAGCATGTAGAATAGCGAGTGGAGGGAAGTCCTAGCTGCCCCACCTACTGCCTGATAGACTCCATGCCAATGCTAAAGAAGGACAACACAGCTCTCAACAGGAGTTTATTGGTGGTAATTGGCTGCACCGGTTTGAACAGCAGAGATGACATATTTGTGGCAGGGGACCATGAGCCTCAGCCCCGCCCACTTGCCTACCCAGGCATCCTGCCTAGAAGCGCAGCCAGAACATGCCGCTGCGGATCCGGTTGTAGTCTGAAAGCTGCTCAATGGGCCCTGTGGGGATAAGGTAAGGAGTTAGGGTGGAGTGCCTGGCCTGCACAGGGGCACCTGGCCCGGTGCCACACCCAGTAGGAGCAGCTGCCCAGAGCAGCACAAGACAGGCTTTGAGTGAAAAGACGGAAGAGCGCATTCCTCCAGGGGTGCAGGGCCTGCCCCTTCATGCTTGGGCTCCTGGAGCCCCACCCCAGGTGCAGGGTGCCCGTTACCTAGTGGGTGGGGTTAGGGGGAATAATTCACAGAGACAGTTTGGCAGGGAGTCAGGGAGCTGCTTGGACAGGTTTGCTGAGCAGCTCTGGCAGCCAGGCTATAGGGAAGAACCTTTTGGGGGCCTCACCTTGCTTCTCTCAGTGTGGGCTGGGGCAAGGGGGAGCACAGGCAGAAAAAGGGGCCAGATAATGGCCTGAATAAAATGACAAAGAGCTGGCTTTTGGATCACTCACCCAATCCAGCCACTGCTGGACACTGGTCATAGAAGTATTTGGAGCAGATCTCACGCACCGTACGGGCATCTACCTCCTGCAAGGGGAAGCAGAGGGCACATTGAATGACAGGCACTAGGCACCACCTCAGCTTGCCAGCCCTTCGCAGCTGACCCGCGTCTTCCAGGGGCAGTAGGGAGGTGCTCTCCACATCCGAGGGAGTGTGTGCAGGGCTCTCTGACTTGCTGACCCTCCCGCACGCCTACAGCCATCACTGCCTCTACTCCTGCTCTTGGCAGCTGCAGAGGACAACAGAGATGCCTGTGGGGGCAATCTCTGTTGTCAGGGGGCAACTCCCAACTCCACAGAGATCTGCCAGGCCAAGACTCCAGACCGTCCTAGGGGCCCATTTACCGAAATTCGGCTCTCCCACTCAGCCAGGGGGATGCGGCGACCATAGGTCAGGAGGCTGCGACCGATGTCCTCACACACAGGAGTGGTACCTTCAAGGGTGAGGGAAGGCTTAGAGGTCTGCCTGGCCCACTCTGGATCCACACATATACAACTTCAGTATCAGGCTGACAAGGACCTGTAAGACCCTGTTTATGTACCAACCAACCCGTTACTGTCAGAACAGGATGCTGATCTGCACCCGAAGCTGCAAGCCCTTATGTTGGGTGGCAGAGTATGGCAAACTTAAAGGTTTTTCTTTCATTCCTTTTCCTCTCACTTTTTTCTTATTTTTAAAAATATGTTTTAGCCGGGCGTGGTGGTGCACACCTTTAATCCCAGCACTCGGGAGGCAGAGTTAGGAGGACTGCTGTAAGTTCAAGGCCACCCTGAGACTACACAGTTAATTCCAGGTCAGCCTGACCCAGAGTGAGACCCTACCTCGAAAAACCAAAAAAAAAAAAAGTTTTATTTATTTATTTGAGAGAGAAAGAGAATAAGCGTGCCAAGGCCTCTAGCCACTGCAAACCAACTCCAGATGCATGCAGTCCCCCTGTCTATCTGGCTTATGTGGGTCCTGGAGAATCAAACTGGGATTCTTTGGCTTTGCAGGCAAGCGCCTTAACAGCTAAACCATCTCTCCAGAAAACCCCCCCCCCCTTTGAGATAGGGTCTCATGAAGCCCTGTCTGGCCCCATGACCTCACACTCCTTCCTGACCTTCCTGCCTCCACCACCTAAGTGCTAGGATTATATGTGTGTACCACCACAACTGGCTAAGGTGTTCCTTTCTTTTTCGAAGTAGGGTCTGGCTCGCTCTCTTGCCCAGGCTGACCTGGAACTCACTATGTAGTCTCAAGGTGGTCTCAAACTCACAGTGATCCTCCTACCTCTGTCTCCTGAGTGCTGGGGTTAAAGGCGTGCAGCACTACGTTTGGCTCAAGGTGCTCCTTTCTAACCTTGGTTAAGGAATGGTCGTCACTAGAGCTGGCAGTGCAGTCACGATCAGGATACACTCTACCCTTGCCTATAGGGCTACAGGACTTACCATCCAGATGAGACACCAGGGCATTCCTGAGGATGTTTTTACCCCGAGTCACCTCACTCTCTGTAGCACTGGTACATAGACGCATCCTAAGCAGGGTGTAGAGAGAGGAGGTATAGCAATGCTCATTCTGGTAGGCAGTATGTCAAATTAACACTATTGTACCCAGGGTGACACTCACCACTGGCCTTGCAAGAAGAACACCATGTCGTCGATGTTCATGCGGTCGCAGACAAAGTGTGCGCCCAGCAGCCCAGTGTCGGAATAGCAGATGTTGAAGGTCTGGAAACTCTGGCACAGCTTTTTCGTTGCAGCAACTGAAGCCAGTGGGCTGGACAGATGCTGCCAGCAACAAGGGTGTCAGCATCCTCTCTTATTTGTGGCCCACACCCTGAACCCCAGAGCTCATAAAACACAACCCAGTACCCTCTTCTCCCTGAAGGCAAGGTGCCATTCTAGTTCCTGGCACTTACCATTCCACCAACATAACTGCAGTCATAGTGGCCAATGATGGCACTGGCCACTTGGAGGGCCACGTTGTCCGGGTTAGCCCAGCCAGGCCCCTCTACTGCAATGGCTATATGAGCCAAAGGCAGAGCATCATCACGGTGGCGGATCTGAAACAGTGTATGTCAACAAAATGACTTGTAGGGCTAATACAAAGGATGGCTGGTGTGGGCGTCCTTGCCAAGTCCTGCGGTATCTCTCGCATCACAAAGATAACCATGCACACAGGATTACCCCAGAGGTCCTTAGCTAGCACCACCCAAGTCCACCAGGCAGCGCACCTCACTCCCAGTGAAACGGCACGGACTCAGAGCTGGCATAGCGTCCTCTTCGTATGTCCCAGAGACACTACCAAAGTACTTCTGGGCCAGGTCTAGCAGTTGCCGGTGCTCTACCCCTGCGCAGACAGAATGGGGTTAGTGAATGACCAGGGACCCAAGGCACAGGGTGGGGGAACCACAGGAAGCGTAGAGCACATTTTTATAAGAAGGAAGACATGACTTCAGAATGGGATGAAGAGGGTGATCCACACCCCGACTGCCAAGAGCACAGGATAGAATCTTGGGGCCAAATAGCTCCTATGGCTGCCTGAGCACAGGAAGTAGCAGTACTGTGAACTTACAAGTGGTGAGCTGGGGTGTGTACTCAGTGGTTAGAGCTCTTGCCTAGCATGCACAAGGCCCTGGGTTCAATCCCTGGGTGGTACCACAGAGAAAAAGAAAAAAAAATGAACCAAAAAACACAAGGACCAATTTTAACCCTAGCGCACCATCTCACCTGCACCAGAGACAGTGCTCCCTGGCAAGAGGCCCCCAGCTGTCCTGGCCCTAAAGAGATCAGGCTGAAGAGGTGGCAAGACAGCACAAAGAAGGGGAACTGCAGAGCTATGACAACCTCTGGGATTCTGAAGAATCAGGGTCATTTATAAGTAACATTACAAACACGTGCCCTTAGTAGCCTGTGTCACTTTGTCTCCTGAGCTCACAAGGGACCCCAGCATCTTGACTGGTGGGCACTATCGCAGCCTGCCGGGACGCAGCTGTGTGACGGGGCATTAGCTCAGTGCTCTTGGTTACTGGGCTCCCTGGCTCTGAAGTCCCAGCCATGCTCCTCCTATCACTTTTTCATGCACCCTGGTGCCAAGGCAAAACATAAGCAGGAAGCATCCTTGATCCTGTTTCCTCAGCCACGTCCATCCCGAGTCCATCCATCCACCCTTCTCTCACTCCTTATAGCCTTCCTCATTCTGACCCCACCTAGCAGTAAAGCAATTTTTAAAATACAGACCAGACCAGGCCACTGCACTTATCCTCTGCCCAGGTCCCCCAGCAACTAATGATCACCAGCTTTCAGAAACCTGTTCAACTTGGGAAGCTGAGGTAGGAGGATTGCTGTGAGTTTGAGGCCAGCCTGGGCTACAGTGAGAACCTGCCTTGAAAGCAAATCAAACAAAACAAAACCAAAAAAATGGCATGTGCTACAATGCCTCACTCACCTCTAACTCTGAGTCCCCATTAAAAGTCTGCTACAATAACCAGGCATGGTGACACACACCTTTAATCCCAGCATTTAGGAGGCAGAGGGAGGAGGATTACAGTGAGTTCAAGGCCACCCTGAGACTACATAGTGAATTTCAGGTCAGCCAGGGGTAGAGCAAACAACAACAACAAAAAAGTCTGCTACCATTTTGTGTGTATCTTTCCAGGTAGCCCCAGCCTGTCAGGCATCATCACACAGCTAATGTCTGCAACACTCAATGACAAGGCTACATTGAACATTTGCATGTAAATGACCAAGTGCTGCTAAGGAAGGATGAGGCCTAGAGAGGGGCCGGCAGCCCAACCCAGGCATGTACTACAGAGGGAGTACTCCTATTTGGTCAGTCTTGGTGGAAGCAGCAGAGTAGAATCCTACCCATCTCAAAGGACATTCCTTAACAACAGGGTGAAAAATGGGGACCCCTATAGTGGAAAGCCCACTATGGTTAGAACCAGGGGATTTAAACCTCAATGACTGAGGTTCGGGTCTGCCTGCTTCAGCAAGCCCCACTCACTCACCTCCAGCTGCTGCCAGCACCATGCGAGGGGCTTTGTAATGCCTGCTGAGGTACTCGGTCAGGTCTGCACGAGACAGCTTCCTGCAAGACAGGCAGCCAAGAGCTGGGGAGATGACCAGTGGAAAAAATGCTTGCCGCACAATTCTGAGTGCCTGAGTTCAGGTCCCTAGAAACCACTGGAGAGATGACTTAGCAGTTAAGGCGTTTGCCAGCAAAGCCAAAGGACCCAGGTTCGATTCCCCAAGACCCACATAAGCCAGATGCATAAGGTGGTGCATATGTCTGGACTTTGTTCACAGTGGCTGGAGTTGCTGGAATGCTCATTCTCTCTCTCTCTCTCAAATAAATAAAAAGAAAATACAGGGCTAGACAGATGGCTTAGTGGTTAATGCACTTGTCTGTGAAGCCCAAACTCCCTGGTTCGATTCCCCAGGACCCACGAAAGCCAGATGCACAAGGGGGCACATGCATCTGCAGTTCATTTGTAGTGGCTGAAGACCCTACTGCACCCATTCTCTCTCTCCCTCTTTCTCTCTATCTCATATCTCAAGTAAATAAATTTAAACAATAATAACATACAAAATAAAATAAAATAAAATTTGGGCTGGGGAAAAGGCTTAGCAGTTAAGGTGTTTACCTGCAAAGCCAAAGGACCCTAGTTTGATTCCCCAAGACCCACGTAAGCCAGATGCACAAGGGGGCACATGCTTCTGTAGTTCATTTGCAGTGGCTGGAGGCCCTGGCACACCCATTCTCTTTCTATCTGCCTCTTCCTCTCTCTCTCAAATAAATAAATAAATGAAATATTTAAAAAAAATATATTTTCAAAACTGTGCTGGGTGGGGAGGTGCATGCCTTTAATCCCAGTACTTAGGAAGCAGAGGTAGGAGACTCCTGGTCAGGTCGAGGCCACCCTGAGACTACATAGTGAATTCCAGGTCAGCCTGGGTTAGACTGAGATCCTTCCTCGAAAAATGAAACAAAGAACATGGGACCTAGTGTCATGAAATTGTCTCTAACTGTGAAAATTAGGGAAACCAACCACAAAGACAGCTAGCCAAATGAAAATATAACCGGGAAGATATGATGCCACTGAGAGGCATGCACTACACCATAGTCCAGCCAGCTCTCACCTGACATTCTCACTGGGCCCCTCCACAGCCTGCGCTAGAGGTGTGCCCTGGAACGCTGTGGCATGCAGGTAATCAAAGACCACATCCTGCATGGATGCATCGTTTTCCTGCATCTCCCGCAGAATCACATCTCGTTCCTTTTCAATCTGTGAGTCTTCCAAACTGCAGTTCTGCACAATGTCAGCCAGGAGCTCCACAACTAGGTACAAGACAGGCATGTGAGCTGGGTGTCCTCGACTCCCAGCACCTGGGAAGCTGAGGCAAGAGGATCACCAAGAGCTAGAGGCCACCTAGGGCTACGTTAGATTCTAAAATCTAATAACATAAATAAATAATTAAAAAGGGCTGGAAAGATGGCTCAGCAGCCAATGGTTGCAAGCAAAGCCTACTGGCCCAGGTTTAATCCTCCAGTAACCATGTACAGGCAGACACACAAAATGGCACTTGCACCTGGAATTTGTAGTGGGAAGAGGACCTGGTATGCCCATATACACTCCCATTTGCTTTCTCTCTCTCTCTCCTGCTGTGATCAAAAAAAAAAAATTTTTTTTTAATTTTTATTTATTAGAGACAGAGAGGGGGAGAGAGAGAGAGAGAATGGGCACTGCAGGGTCTCCAGCCACTGCAAATGGACTCCAGATGCATGTGCCCCCTTGTGCATCTGGCTTACATGGGACATGGAGAATCGAACCAGGGTCCTTAGGCTTCGCAGGCAAACGCCTTAACCACTAAGCCATTCTTCCAGCCCCCCCCAAAAAATATATATGTATATATATATTTTTTAAAGTAAATACTGAATTTAGATAACTGGCATCTCCATGCTGGAGAAATGGCTTAGCCGTTAAGGCACTTGCCTGCAAAGCTAAGGACTCAGGTTCGATTCTCCAGTACCCACATAAGCTGGCTGCACAAGGTGGTGCATGCGTATGGAGTTCTTCTGAAGTGGATAGAGGCCCTGGCATGCCCATTCTCTATGTATATCTGTCTCTTCCTTTCTCTCTTTAATAAATATTTAAAATAATAATAATAACTGGCATCTCCTATTGCAGTACATCTCTGTTGGTGGCCTTCACAACCCCATGGTAAATCCCATTCTGTGGCCAGTACAGGAGCTCCTGGGAGTCCTGGACTCCTTGTATTCCCATGTCTTCTATGCATTACCTTTTGGCAGGTCCTTGGACATTGCCTTGATGTAGTAAGCTGTGTGCTCCCGAGTGCTATAGGCATTAAGATGGGCCCCCATACTCTCTACTTCCTTCTCTAAGGCAGTACCAGGCCGATTCTTCGTGCCCTGGAACCAGACATCAAGAGGAAGAATCAGGAGGCACACAGGTCCCAGGAATTCTGTCCTCCAAGGCTAAGGCTCCAGCAGCAGCAGTGTCCACAAGTACCTTCCCTAACAGTCTGTATTCACTGAGCATGAAGCAGGCCTTGAGCTGACTGAGGCCACAGCATCATGGGCCAAAGGATGAAGACACTGAGGATAAAAGGCCATGGAGCTAATATCCAAACATGACAGCCCAACCTCACCAGTATTCCACATCCCCTCACTGACAGCCATGGTTAGGTAAGCTCATACCTATGTTCAAGTGGATGTAACCTACTCTCTTACCCATTCCATATGCTAGCTGCCACCTCTGTAGGACCCAACCACAGTCTCATGTACATGTAAGGGCTATCTCATGGTGCCATCACATAGCACACACACATGCATTCCCCACTGAGTACCCCCCTTTTTTTTAACCACTTAAAGAAAAAAAAAACACATGGGCCTCTACAGTCAAGGAATATGTAGGTAACCCACCCAGTGCAGTACATTTCACAAGCAGGCATGTATGCCTGTAAATTTGTTACAATGTATTTGCATGTATGTGTAAGATCATATGAATGCACATGGAGACATGCACACAACATATAAGGCTGGCCTCCCTGGTGAAAAGAGGGGCTCCTTGGCTTTTCTCAGTTCTGGGGACCTCATCCAGGGACTCATCAGATAGGGGCTCATTCAGAAGCAAAGGCCGTATGGTTCCTTCCAGAAAAGTCAGTCAGAGCTCATGTCCCAATAAGGCCTGTAATCAGGATGCTAATTTTTTTAAATTTTTGTCCTTAGAATAAGTGGCCTCAAATCTAGGGGATACACAGATATCACATGACTCACCTTGAAAGCCAGATGTTCCACAAAGTAGCCTGCCCCATTGTTCTTTTCATTCTCGTAACGGCTGCCAGCATCAATCCACACGCCCACCTGGACCAGAACCACCAGCAAAGGTAACCAACAAAGAAAAACACAACACATTACATCCTGCCTTTCTTTAATGACAATGCTATCCTTTCATCAACACTAATGGTTTAGACATTGTGTACTCCATCATAGTAAGGAAGTTAACATTTCAGTAACCTTTTTTTCCTCCGGGTTTCCAAGGAAGAGTCTAACTCTAGTCCAGGCTGACCAGGAATTCACTCTGTAGTCTCAGGGTGGCTCGAAACTCACAGCAATCTCCTACTTCTGCCTCCCCAGGATTAAAGGCGTGCACCACCACGCCCGGCTATTTATGTATTTTCAAGCACAGGGAGATAGGAGAAAGACAGACGAATGGGCACGCAAGGGCCTCCAGCCGCTGTTAATGAACTCCAGATGCATGTACCACCTTGTGCATCTGCCTTTACAGGGGCACTGGGAAATCAAACTCAGGTCCTTAGGCTTTGCAGAAAAGTTCCTTAACTGCTGAGTCATCTCTCCAGCCCTACTAAGCTTTTTTCTTTTAATTTCTTCTTTAATTTTTATTTATTTAATTGAGAGAGAGAATGAGAATACCAGGGCCTCTAACTACTGCATACAAACTCCAGATGCATGCATCATCTTGTGCATCTGGCTTACATGGGTCCTCAAAATCAAACCTAGGTCCTTTGGCTTTGCAGGCAAGTGCCTTAACTGCTAAGCCATTTCTCCAGCCCCTACTAAGCTTTCCTAATGGGCTTTGGGTCAGTTTACAGGTACCATAGAGTGAGTTTCTTACCACCTTTTCCTGTGTTCAGTAACAACTTATATTACATCACTATATTATATCACCCTGAAACTACATAGGGAATTCCAGGTCAGGCTAGACTACAGAGAGAAACATTTTATCAGCCAGGTATGGTGGCAACTGCCTTAATCCCAGCACTTAGGAGGCAGAAGCAGAAGGACTGCCTGCCATAAATTCAAGGCTAGCCTGGGACTACAGTGTAGGTTTCAGGTCAGCCTGAGCTAGAGAGACTCTACCTTGCAAAACCAAAACCAAAGGGCTGAAGAGATAGCTTAGTGATTAAGATGCTTGCCTGCAAAGCCAAAGGACCTAGGTTTGATTCCCCAGGACCCATGTATGCCAAGTGCATAAGGTAGAGCAAGCATCTGGAGTTCGTTTGCAGTAGCTAGAGGCCCTGGTGCTCCCATTCTCAGTCTCCCCCCACCTCCTCTTAGGTAAATAAAAATATCTTTCTAAAATTTAAACAACAAAAAAAAAAAACCTTTAAGCCCTGGGGTTGCTATGTTGGGAAAAAGATTATTACCCCCCCTCCAATTTTATTTATTTTCTTTCCAGCTAATTACTAAAAAGATTATTTCTTGGAATTTTTCCCACCTACTGACCAACCTAGTAAGATTTTTACCTGTGGGGCTGGGGGTGTAGCTCATGTAGCTTGTGTGAAATCCTGGATTAGACCCCAGCACCGATAAGTTTACTCCTGCAACCCCATCATTTGCGAGATGATGACAAAGAGGATCAAATGCCAATGTCATCCTTGGGTACAGGGTCAAGGCCAGCCTGGGATAAAGAAAACCTTGTCTCCAAAAAAGGGGTAGAGGCTGGAAAGATGGCTCATCTGTTAAGGCACTTGCCTGCAAAGCCTAATGAGCAGGGTTCGATTCCCCAGTACCCACATAAAGCCAGAAGCACAAAGTGGTGCACATATCTGGAATTTGTCTGCAATAGCAAGAGCATCACCCCCACTCTCTTTTCTCCACTATGCTTGCAAATAATTCTAAGAAACTCTATTCTTGAATAAACTGAGGATTTGCAATTTTTTTTTGTTGTTGTTGTTTTTCAAGGTAGGGTCTCACTCAAGTTCAGGCTGACCTGGAATTCACTATGTAGTCTCAGGGTGGCCTCGAACTCACAGCAATCCTCCTACCTCTGCCTCCCAAGTGCTGGGATTAAAGGTATGCACCATCACGCCCAGCTTGCTGGTTTTTTTTTTTTTTTTTTTTTTGAGGTAGGGTCTTGCTCTAGCCCAGGCTGACCTGGAAGTCACTATAAGTCTCAGACTGGCCTCAAACTCACAACAATCCTCTCACCTCTGCTTTTTTTTTTAAGACAGAAACAGAGATAGAGAGAAAACTGATGCACCAAGCCCTCAGCCACTGCAATTGAACTCGAGATGCTTGAGCCACCTAGTGGGCTGTGAGACCTTGCACTTGCCTCATTTGTGCCTCTGGCTTACATGTGATCTGGAGAATCAAACATAGATCTTTAGGCTTCACAGGCAAACACCTTAACAGCTCAGCATTTCTTTAGCCTCCTTTTTTAAAAATATATATTTTTAAATTTTATTTTTATTTATTTATTTGATAGAGAGGTGCAGAATGGGTGCATCATGGACTCTAGCTGTTGTAAACAAAGTCCAGACGCATGTGCCACCTTGTGCATCTGGATTACATGGGACCTGGGGAATAGAACCTGGGTCCTTTGGTTTTGCAGGCAAGCCCTTTAACCACTAAGTGATCTCTCTAGCCACTGCAAATGAACTCCAAATGCATGAAGTACCATATGCACTTGGCATATGTGGTTCTGGAGAGTTTAACTTACATCCTTAGGCTTCACAGGCAAGTGCCTTAACCACTAAGCAATCTCTTCAGTCCACTTCTGCCTCCTGAGTTCTGGAATTAAAGGCATGCACCACTGCAGCAGCCAAGGACTTGCAATTTGTGTGTGTGGGGGAAACAATTATCCATTTCATTGTCATCTTCAAAGGCAACTTTCTTCCCTTTCAGTGCTATGGATTAAACCGAAGGCTTTGTGCATCTAGGCAATGACACTATTACTCAATTCCACATAACCCCAGCTCCTTAGAGGCGTTTTTTTTTTTAAAGTATTTTTTAAATAATTTTTTTTGTTTATTTTTTTCAGAGCGACAGAGAGAAGGAGGCAGAGAGAGAGGGAGGAGAGAATGGGCACGCCAGGTCTTCCAGCCACTGCAAACGAACTCCAGATGGCTAAAGTGGGTCCTGGGGAATCGAGCCTTGAACCGGGGTCCTTAGGCTTCACAGGCAAGTGCTTAACCGCTAAGCCATCTCTCCAGCCCTAGGTGTTTCTTTATAGATATAAAATGTATTTCCAAGGAGATAGAGAATGAATGAATAGATGCACCAGGGTCTCTAGCCAGTGCAAATGAACTCAAGATACATGCACCACTTTGTGAATATGGCTTTATGTGGGGACTGTGGAATCGAACTAGGGACTAAGAGTCGTTAGGCTTTGCAGGCAAGAGCCTTAGCTGCTGACCCATCTCTCCAGCAACTCCTTACAGACCTTTCTTGAAGTGCATTTTTGGTCTAGCCTAGCGATTATATGACCTTGGAGGGGAGTCTGCTGGGGCTGGACACCTGTAAGTCTCTGAAGTCCCATTTTAAAAAATATGTTTATTTATTTATTTGAGAGAGACAAAGAAGTAGAGAGAGAGAGAATGGGTGTGCCAGGGCCTCCAACCACTTGCAAACTCCAGGTGCATGCGCCCCCTTGTGCAAATGGCTTGCTTAGGTCCTGAAGAATCGAACCGGGATCCTTTGGCTTTGCAGGCAAAACACCTTAACAGCTAAGCCGTCTCTCCAGCCCTGAAGTACCATTTTTGTACTTTCAGGACACACAGAAAAGATCACTTTTCCCTTGTGGGATGAACCAAACGCTGGGACAGATGTTTAGCCCTCTCCTTGGTAAGCATCATATGTTAATGTGGCGAGTGAGACAGATTCTACGCCCAAACCACAGGTGGAGGACTTGGAGCTCAAGGTCACATCCCGACTTGAGAAAGGACGGCGGGCCCCAAGGAGGACTGGCGCCCACTCACCGTGCAGGTGGGCTGGGAGGACTGCTCTGAGGCCACCCGCAGCCCGTTGTCCAGTTGGCTGACCTGCGTCTCCGGTAAGTTCTGCAGGGCCTGCGCGAAGGTGGCAGTACCCCGCAAAGCAGGTGACCTCAGCAGGGCCGGCTAGAGGAAGAAGACGGCCGGAAGTGAAGACTGGGCTGGGGAGATCGCTGCCCAGGGCTACCGCAGCGGGACCTCTGCAAGTCCCCCCCCACTTTGCTCCCATGACAGCGAGACGGCCATCCCCGCCCTCGGCCGTGACCTTCCCACGGCCCTGACCTCGCGCGACCTTCCCCACCGCGACCTGCCACTGCCAAATACCCGACTCCTTAACCGCGCTCAGGAAGCCCCGGGCCTGGCCACCCAGCGTTCTCACTGCCACCTCACCGGACGGCGGGTGCGCAGCAGCACTCGGGCCCCAGTGCCAGCCGCCCGGCACACCGCGGACGCCGCCATCTTCTAGTTGCCGTCAAGTGTGAAACCGCACCACGCATGCGCGGGACGGGCGCGGTGCAAGGCGCAAGCGCAATGCAGAAGGTTGGGGGGAAACCGCGCTCTGGCTCCCCCTGGCGGAGACAACGAAGATGGATCGCTGGTTGGGTCAGGCGTCCATTGGCGCGTCTATCCACCACGTGACTGTTCATCAACCTGCGTTCGTGCCTCCCCCGGCCCCGCCCCCGCCGAGCCATCCACGTCCTTTTCCCACCTGTGGGCGGCGCAGCGCGCTGTGCATCTCCATTACTGCACGCGCTCGGGAGGCACTGCGCGCCCACGGCATTGGAAGCCTGGACCCCGCGGGCGCATCCCGAGCCCAAGGCTGAAACACTGGCGTGATATCCGGGGGTGATGGGCGGTACCCGTAGACAGGCAGTTTTCTTTCTTTGAAAGAAGTATTCAAATGATTGACATGGGAGAAATTAAAAAAAAAAAATTGCTGGGCTTAGAGGTTAAGGTGCTTGGCTGTGAAGCCTAAGGAAGGATCGAGGTTCGATTCCCCAGGACCCACGTAAGCGGGCCACACAAGGTGGCACACGTGTCGAGTTTGTTTGCAGTAGCTGGAGGCCCTGGTGTGTCCATTCTTTCTCTCTAACAGTATGTCTTCTCTCTCTCTCTGCTTACAAATAAATAAATAGATAATATTTTTAAAAACTAAGAAAGAAAGCTGGGTGTGGTGGCACACGCCTTTAATTCCAGCACTTGGGAGGCAGAGGTAGGAGGATCACTATGAGTTTGAGGCCACCTTGAGACTACAGGGTGAATTCCAAGTCAGCCTGAGCTAGAGTGAAACCCTACCTCGGAAACCAAACAAAGAAAAAATAATAATAATAAAGAAAGAAATTACAGAGAAACATGGCAAATAAGTTATAAATTCAAAGGTGGGATTTTATTAATTAATTTATTTATTTTGGTTTTGCAAGATACGAATTCACCAATCCAGGCTATCTTGAAAGTAGTCCTCAGGATGGCGGTGAACTCAAGGCAATCCTCCTACCTCTGCCTCCAGAATGACTAAAGACATATGCCACCACACCCAGCTTTGAAAGGTGGGAATGTTTTTAAAAATTTCAGAGACAGCAGACTCAGAGAGAATGGGTGTTCCAAGCCTCTAACCACTACAGATGAACTCCATATGCAGCCACCACTTTGTACATCTGGCTTTATGTAGGTACTGTGGAATCGAGCCCAGGCCATTAGGCTTTACAAGCAAGTACTTTAACCACTGAGCCATCTCTCCAGCCCCAAAGGTGGGAATCTACTTGTTTATTTATTTTAGAGAGGAAGGTAGAGCATGGGCATGCCAGAGTCTCCAACCATTGCAAACAACACATGCACCAAGGTGTGCCTCTGGCTTATGTGGGTCCTGGGGAATCAAACCTGGGTCCATAGGCTTCACAGACAAGCACCTTAACTGCTCAGCTATCACTCCAGTCCTAAAAGTGGGAATTTTTTGGGGGGAGGAATTTTTTTTAAAACATTTTTTGATTCATTTTTATTTATTTATTTGAGAGTGACAGACAGTGAGAGAGAAAGAGGCAGATAGATAGAGAGAGAATGGGCGTGCCAGGGCCTCCAGCCACTGCAAACGAACTCCAGACATGTGCGCCCCCTTGTGCATCTTGCTAACATGGGTCCTGGGGAATCGAGCCTCGAACCGGAGTCCTTAGACTTCACAGGCAAGCGCTTAACCGCTAAGCCATGTCTCCAGCCCTAAAAGTGGGAATTTTAAAACCAAATAGCTGGGCCTACAAATGTTAGAATGATAGTAGTACACCCTTGCAATGGCTCCTGAATAATTGCCTTTTGTTTGTTTGTTTCATTATGACATTTTTTTTTTTTGAAGCAGGGTCTCACTCTAGCTTAGGCTAACCGGGAATTCACTATGTAGTCACAGGCTGGCCTTGAACTCACCACAATCCTCCTATCTTTGCCTCACAAGTGCTGGGATTAAAGGTGTGCACCACCTCACCTGGCCTTTTCTTAATTTTATTAACAATTTTCATATATGTACATACTGTAATTTGGTCACAATATCATCCCGTTACCTCCTTTTTTTTTTGAGATAGGGTTTCACTCTAGCTCAGGCTGACCTGGAATTCACTGTTGTCTCAGGGTGGCCTTGAACTCATAGCAATCCTCCTACCTCTGCCTCCTGAGTGCTGGGATTAAAGTCGTGCACCACCACACCCAGCTCCTTTTTTTTTTTTCTCAAGGTAGGGACTTGCTCTAGCTCAGGCTGACCTGGAAGTCATTCAAGGTTTATCCATTTTGTAACATGGACAAGAATTTAAACAAAGAAACAAAAGAAGAATATCATTCCCAGAGCTCAGTGGAGCAATTGCTCTATAAGAATGAGGACCTGGGCCGGACGTGGTGGCGCACACCTTTAATCCCAGCACTCAGGAGGCAGAGGTAGGAGGATTGCCATGAGTTCGAGGCCACCCTGAGACTCCATAGTGAATTCCAGGTCGGCCTGGGCTAGAGTGAGACCCTACCTCAAATAACCAAAATAATAATATAATAATGAGGACCTGGGCTAGAGAGATGGCTTAGTGGTTACTCAAAGTCTAAGGACCCAGGTTTGATTTCCCAGTACCCACTTAAGCTAGAAGCACAGGGTGGTACATGCATCTGGAGTTCATTTGCAAAGGCTAGAGGGCCTGGCATGTCCATTTTCTGCTTCTCTCTCTCCCTCTCTCTTTCTCAAGTAAATAATTATTATATTTTTTTAAAGAATGAGGCAAAGCCGGGTGCATTGGTGCATGCCTTTAATCCCAGTACTCAGGAAGCAGAGATCGGAGGATAGTCATGAGTTTAAGGCCACCCTGAGACTACATAATGAATTCCAGGTCAACCTGGGCTACAGCAAGGCTCTACCTCAAAAAAAGAAAAATAACCATCAGGGAAATGCAGATTAAAACTACATTGAGATTCCATCTCATGCCTGTCAGATTGGCTACCATCATGAAGACATAAATGCTAGTGAGGATGTGGAAAAAGAGGAACCCTTCTACACTGTTGGTGGGAATGCAATCTGGTCCAGCCATTGTGGAAATAAGTGTGGAGGTTCCTGAGACAGCTAAAAATAGATTTACCATATGACCCAGCTATACCAGTCCTAGGCAAATATCCTAAGGACTTGTCTCAGTACCTTGGAGATAATTGCTCAACCATGTTTATTGCCACTTTATTCACAGTAGCTAGGAAATGGAATCAGCCTAGATGCCCCTCAACTGATGAGTGGATAATGAAGACGTGGCACATTTACACAATGGAGTTCTACTCAGCAGTAAAGAAAAATGAAGTTATGAAATTTGTAGGAAAATGGATGCATCTGGAAAGGATTATACTAAGTGAGGTAACCCAAGCCCAGAAAGCCAAACATCACCTGTTCTTTCTCATATGTGAATCCTAGCTACAAATGATTAGGGAATAGGAATAAAACTCAGTAGCAGAGGCCAGTAAGCTAGAAAGGGGATATAAAGGGAATAGAGAGAGAGGGAAGGGGGAACTTAGTAGATGGTATTGTATATATGTAAGTACAAGAACAGATTAATGGGGGTGAAACGGCCTAAGTGAGCTCAGGGGAAGAGATTGAGTAAAGGAAAGGTGGAGGAAGGGCTAATCAAAATCTAAGAAGAGCCAGGTGTGGTGGCGCATGCCTTTAATCCCAGCACTCGGGAGGCAGAGGTAGGAGGATCACCATGAGTTCGAGGCTACCCTGAGACTACATAGTGAATTCCAGGTCAGCCTGGATTAGAGTGAAACCCTACCTAAAAAAAATTAAAAATTAAAAAAAAAAAAAGACATTACAAACCATTGCTGAGGCTCTTGGTTTCCCACCAGGAATAGATGGTAAGACCCCATTGCTGAAGACTCCACATACTTGGGCTGCAAGGTTACTTAGAAATCCTGCTGGAGTGGAGCTGAAAACCTCCTCCATGTAGACCAGCTGACAGAAAGCTGGAACACAACTACACTGCATGCAATTGAATGGGAAAGAGAGAAAGAGTGAAGATACTCAACAGTGGACACGTCAAGCCTTAAATTTGGCCAGCCATGCCAAATGAGCCAATGGGTGCAATAGTGGCATGTCTGTTATGGGGGAAACCAACCACTCTCTAATTGGACTGGAGGCCCACTCCATGGGAGGGAATACATCCCTGATAGTGAAAACCTACAACATGGGTAGTCATGAGCCCTAGGGGTGTAAAGTCTACTGATGTCTGGCTAAATGTATATACTATACTCACCAAACTGCCCAGTAATCACTTCTCTTAATGTTCATACCCATATGTTAATGCTACTCTCACTTTTGGTTAGAGAAGCTTCTCTTTTCAGACGGCCGTGACCGTGGGATGACTCAGAAGGCACCATGGTGCTGAGAAGAAGTGACAGAGAAGTGCTCAGAGCTGAAATATCTCTATCACATCTTCCAAGGCTCAGGGTCCATTGCGGAAGAGGTGGAGGGAAAAAAGAGCCAAAGGAAGGGTAGGATTCCTTACAACATGCATAGAAAAAAATGCATTCCTCACTGTGCATAATGGTGCATGCCTGTGATCAGAGCACTCAAAAGGCTGAGTCAGGAGGATCAATAAAAGTTCCAGCCCAGGCTAGACTACATATCTTGTTTCAGGTCATCCAGAGCTGCAGAGTAAGATCCTGTCAAAAAACAAGCTAGCTAATATGATGGAGAATGGAATTTCAGAGGGGAAAGTGTGGGGGGGAGGG
Organism: Jaculus jaculus; assembly: GCF_020740685.1. Lineage (NCBI taxonomy): Eukaryota > Metazoa > Chordata > Mammalia > Rodentia > Dipodidae > Jaculus > Jaculus jaculus. Next base: position 17,052,384 of record NC_059118.1, read on the forward strand.
AGGGAATTAACATGGGATATTTTTTTATAATCATGGAAAATGCTAATAAAAATTAAAAAAACAAGCTAGCCAGGTGTGATGCAAAAAAAAAAAAAATTGATGATGATGAAAAAGTTTTGTTAGGTTTCTATTGAATAAGTGTATTTAACAAGAACACACAAAAAAAGCTGGGGGTTGGAGAGATGGCTTAATTGTTAAGATGCTTGACTATAAGCCTAAAAACTCATGTTCAAATATCCTGGTTCCATGTAGCCAGACACAGCAACACAAACAATGCAATGTTGCACATGAGCACAAGGGGGCGCACGCATCTGGAGTTCATTCGCAATGGCTGAAGGCCATGGCATGCCCATTGTCTATCTTTCTCTGACTCTCTCAAAATAATAATAATTTATATATATATATAAAATATTATTATTATCTATTATTATTATAGAAGCTGGGCTGGAGGAATGGCTTAGCAGTTAAGGTACTTGCCTGCAAAGCCTAAGGACCTAGGTTCGATTCCCCATGCACAAGGTGGCAGATGCATCTGGAGTTCATTTGGAGTGGCTAGTGGCTCTAGCATGCCCATTCTGTCTATCTGCCACTTTCTCTCTCTCCAATTTATAAATAAATAAATAAAATATTTTAGAAATAAAAAAGCTATTGCCAGGCATGGTGGCACACACCTTTAATCCCAGCACTTGGGAGGCAGAGGTAGGAGGATTGCTGTGAGTTTGAGGCCGCCCTGAGACTACATAGTGAATTCCAGGTCAGCCTGAGCTAGAGTGAGACCCTACCTCAGAAAAACCAAAACAAACCACAAAAAGAAAAAAGAAAGGGCTAGGAAGGTAGGCTCAGACAGTAAAGTGCTTTCTATGCAATTGTGAGGACTTGACTTCAGATCTCCAAACCCATGTGCCTGTAATATCAGCACGTGGGAGGCAGAGGCAGGGGTTTCCCTGGGCAAGCTGGCTGGCTGGACTAGCCAAACTCGTGAGCTCTGGGTTCAAGTGAGAAACCCTGTTTCAAGAAATAATGTGGACAGCTATCAGGGAAGACACCCAATGTCAATCCAGCACACTTGCATGTGCACACACACATGAAAACACACATGCACATCTACATATGTATGTGTGAAAAACCTTTGGAAACTATTGGTTCAAGAAAAAGAGAAATCTCACGCCGAGTGTGGTGGCGCACACCTCTAATCTCAGTACTCAGGAGGCAGAGGTGAGAGGATTGCCATGAGTTCAAGGCCACCCTGAGGCTACATAGTGAAGTCCAGGTCAGCCTGGGCTAGAGAGAGACCCTACCTTGGAAAAAAAAAAAAAAAAAAGATACAGAGAGAAATCTCAAATAACATTTAATTTCTATTCAACTAGTAAAGTATATTATCTGGTTTAAATAAGTGGTTTGGGAATTGAACCCTGCTCTGCAGGCTTTGTAAGCAAGTACCTTTAACTGCTGAGCCACCTCCCTAGCCCCTAAAATATCTTGTCTTTCCATTCAAAAGGGCAGTGTTTTCCTTCCTTTCCCTCAGCTAAAAATTCTCACAGCTCAGTGTTGCAGTTTCTGAGCACAATGGAGCCTTTCCCAGTGCTGGTTTGGCTTAGCTTAGGGGTTAGAGTGCCAGACATTCAATGGTCGTTAGGACTCCCAAGCCAGTGGCTCTCTAGTCTGTTGTCTTGTGCCTTGCAATGAATTGGCAAGTGCAGACATGGCAGAAGAACAAGTTTAAAAAGGAAAGTAGCTTGGCATGGTGGGGCAAGTCTTTAATCCCAACATTTAGGAGGTAGAGCTAGGAGGATCACTGTGAGTTTGAGATCAGCCTGGGCTACAGAGTTCCACATCAGCCTGGGCTAGAGTGAGACCCTACCAAGAGAGAGAGAGAAGAGGGCTAGAGAGATGGCTTAGTGGTTAAGGTGCTTACCTGCAAAGCCAAAAGACCCAGGTTTGATTCCCCAGTATCCACGTAAAGCTGGATGCACGAGGTAGAACATGCATCTGGAGTTCATTTGCAGTGGCTAGAGGTCCTGATGTGCCCATTTTCTATCTGCAAATAAATAAACATATTTAAAAAGAAAGAAAGAGAGGAAGCGAAGAATGGAGGAAGTAGGGAGAGAAGGAAGAAAGGAAGAAAGAAAAGAGGAAAGGGGTTGGGGAGATGGCACATGGTTAAAGATGCTCGCTTCCAAAGCCTGCTCATCTGGGTTTGATTCCCCAGTACCCATGTTAAAATAAAGTAGCTGAGTGTGGTGGTGCACGCCTTTAATCCCAGCACTCAGGAAGAAGAGGTAGGAGGATTACTGTGAGTTCGAGGCCACCCTGAAACTACATAGTGAATTCCAGGTCAGCCTGGGCTTGTAGAAAGCGCTCAAACTGGGCTGGAGAGATGGCTTAGCGGTTAAGCGCTTGCCTGTGAAGCCTAAGGACCCCGGTTCGAGGCTCAGTTCCCCAGGTCCCACGTTAGCTGGATGCACAAGGGGGCGCACGCGTCTGGAGTTCGTTAGCAGCGGCTGGAAGCCCTGGCGCGCCCATTCCCTCTCTCTCCCTCTATCTGTCTTTCTCTCTGTGTCTGTTGCTCTCAAACAAAATAAATTAAAAAAAAATAAAATAAAAAATTAAAAAAAAAAAAAAAGAAAGCGCTCAAACTGTGAGGGGCCTCGAGTGGGTAACCCACTTGGTGACTTGGATCAGGGAACCTTTTCACATGGATGTAAATTAGGCATTAAGTCTGGATGAGGGGGTGGTCCCACCTTTAAGAATATAAACTAGGCATCAGGTTAAAGTGGATTGGATTGGTAATTTTGAAAATATATCAGGGTTCTGCATAAAAATAGAACAAGGGAAGCTGGGCGTGGTGGTGCACGCCTTTAATCCCAGCACTCGGAGGCAGTGGTAGGAGGATCACCGTGAGTTCAAGACCACCCTGAGACTATATAGTGAATTCCAGGTCAGCCTGGGCCAGAGTGAGATCCTACCTCGAAAAACTAAAAAAAAAAAAAAAAAAAAAAACCAAGAAGAAAAAAACAAGGAACAAGGACACTGGGGGTCAGCTGACATCTTGGTGAGTCATGATGAGTCAGGACTTTTTTGGAATTCAGTTCCTGGACTCTGTTCTCTGAACTTGTCATTAGTGATATTTTTAATTAATTAATTAATTATGAGTAGAGAAAAAAGGACAGAATGGGTGTGTGTGAATTCCAGGTCAGCCTGGGCTAGAGCAAAACCCTCACTTGAAAAGCCGAGAAACAACAACAACAAAGAAAAAAAACAAGCTGTCCCTGCACCTGGCCAGTTCGTTCCAGGGTGGGCAAGAAAGGGTGCCCTTGCTCCTCTGAATGCAAATACCAAATGCCCCATCCATAGACGCTATGGTTGCTTTAGCCTGAGACACAATTGTCGGGGGCCACTGGGCTGGCCTTGAATCTGTAGCATTGGGCTGTTTGGCAACAAGACGTGCACCTGCAAGTAAGCAAGATTATGTTCATTCAGTGTTACTGGCAAGCGCTGATGGTTCCTTAAACATTTATGCTTGTATTGCTGGGAACAGAGGGTTTGTTTCTCTCCCAACCTTGGAATAATCTTTTGTACTGAGAAGTGGTCAAGGTGCGTAACTCTGTAACAGAAAGAAGTTGTTTTGATAGAAACTTGTGTGAAGGTCATGGAATTTCTGTACATGGGCAAACTGTTTGCAAGAAGATGTTAAAAAGGACTGCTGAGAAATAAACGGAACTTCAGTCCTGGGCTGGAGTCCTTGCTTTCATACTTTCTCCTGTCTTTCTTTAATCCTCACTCCCCAGCAGGCTTGAACCTTTGCAGCCGGCAGGTTCTGGCATGCAATGATGGCATCACTTGAGAATAATGCAGGGCAGAGTGCCCAGGTGCCTGGCTGATATAGTATCAAAATGTCAGCAAGGAAGCCAGGTGTGTTGGTGCACACCTTTTATGCCAGCACTTGGGAGGCAGAGATAAGAGGATCACTGTGAGTTCAAGGCCACACTGAGACTACTAAGTGAGTTACAGGTCAGCCTGGGCTAGAGTGAGACCCTACCTTGAAAAATTTTTTTTAAAAATGTCAGCAAGGAAGCCAGGCATGGTGGCACACACCTTTAACCCCAGCACTTGGGAGGCAGAGGTAGGAGGATCACCATGAGTTTGAGGCTACCCTGACCCTACATAGTGAATTCCAGGTCAGCCTGAGCTAGAGTGAGACCCTACCTTGGGAAAAAAAAAAAAAAGTCAGCAAGGAGGATGGAAAGATGGCTCAGTGGTTAAAGCACTTGCTTGCCTAATGGTCCAGCTTTGATTCCCCAATACTTATTATACAAAGCCAGATGCACAAAGTGGCCCATGCATTTGGAGTTAATTTGTAGTAGAAAAAGGCTGTGGTGCACCTGTACTCTCTCTAACAAATAATCAAAAATACATTTAAAAAAAAAAGGGGGGGGGCTGGAGAGATGGCTTAGTGGTTAAGGCACTTGCCTGCAAAGCCTAAGGACCCATGTTCCACTCTCCAGATCCCATGTGAGCCAGATGCACAAAGATGAGGCAAGAGCAAGGTCACACATGCCCACTAGGTGGCACAAACTTCTGGAGTTCAACTTCAGTGGCTAAGGCCCCAGGCCAATTCTCTCCTGTCTCTGTCTTGCTCTTGCTCTCGCTCTCTAAAAAAAAAAAAAAAAAAAAAATTAGAAAAAAACAAACATAGGTGTCAGTGAGCTGGCTGAATCCTTTTGCTTCTCAAAGCCAGCCCACTGAGTATGTTCCCCTCAAGTCAAAAGATGGAGAAATGTCCTCACTCAGGATCATTGAACAGTCAAGTCCAAAGGCAGAGGAAGTGTCCCCTGAGGCAAATCCCAGGGAGAGATCATACTGAGGAAACCAGCTCAAAACACTGGAGAGTTTCCAGAGGAACCAGGACAAAGCTTGCTATGTCAGTGACTAAAGGGCAAGATGATCTTGCCATAAAAATGTGCTCAAGAGAATAGATTATTAAAAATAGAATATATTAGCTGGGTGTGGTGGAGCATTCCTTTAGTCCTGGCATTAGGGATACAGATATAGGAGGATTGCTGTGAGTTTGAGGTTAGCCTGGGACTAAAGAGTGAGTGCTAGGTCAGCCTGGGCTAGAGTGAAACTGTGTCTCAGGAAAAAAGAAAAGAAAACAATATATTACATTCTACAATTCAACCAACCCAGACTAGATCCAGGAAGAATGACAATATTCTCCTTAGAAATATATCAACCTCTTAAGTTAGTAGAAAAAAGAGTATTGGGGCTGGAGAGATGGCTTAGCAGTTAAGGCGCTTGCCTGCAAAGCCAAAGGACCTTGGTTTGATTCCCAGTACCCACATAAAACCAGATGTACAAAGTGGCACACACATCTGGAGTTTTTTGCAGTGGCTAGAAGCCCTGGTGCCCAATTCTCTCTCTCTCTCTCTCTCTCTCTCTCTCTCTCTCTCTGCTTGCATTTAAAAAAAAAAAAAAAAAACCCTGGGCTGGAGAGATGGCTCAACAGTTAAAGGCACTTGCTTGCAAAGCCAGCTGGACTAGGTTCAATTCCCCAGTCACCTACATAAAGCTGGATACAAAAAGTGGCTCCAGGGCTGGAGGGATGGCTTAGCGGTTAAGGCCTTTGTTTGCAAAGCCTAAGGACCCAGTTTCATTTCCCCAGTATCCATGTAAGCCAGATGCACAAGATGGCACATGTAGCCAGGCATGGTGGAGCACGCCTTTAATCCCAGCACTGGGGAGGCAGAGGTAGGAGGATCACTGTGAGTTCGAAGCCACCCTGAGACTACATAGTGAAGTCCAGGTCATCCGGGACTAGAGTGAGACTCTACCTTGAAAACAAAACAAAACAAACATTGCATTGGCTGGAGGCCCTGACCCACGACCAACCCATTCTCTCTCTGTTTTTTTCCTTTCTCTCTGTCTCAAATAAATAAAATATTTGACAAAAGAATATTGGACTGGAGAGATGGCTGAGTGGTTAAAGGCACTGCTTGCAAAGTCTGATGGTTTGGGTTTGAGTCCTCAACACCCATGTGAGTGGCGAGAGGCCCTGGCCGCTATATCCATCCTCTCTCTCATTCTTTCTCTACTTGCAAATAAAGAAATAAAAACATTCAAATAGAAAAAGCAGGGTTGAAGAGATGTTTCAGTGGTTAAAGGCACTTGCTTGCCAAACTTTGATGTCCTGGAGTAGATTCCCCAGTACTTACCTAAAGCTGAATGGACAAAGTGATACACACTTCTGGAGTGGTAAGAGACCCTGGTGTTCCTATTTCCTCTCTCTCTCTGCTTGAAAATAATTTAAGAAGTTTTAAAATAAAGATAAATAATAGGCCGGTGTGGTGGCGCATGTCTTTAATCGGAGCATTAGGGAGGCAGAGGTGGGAAGGATCGCCTGGAGTTCAAGGCCACCCTGACACTACATAGTGAATTCCAGGTCAGCCTGGGTCAAGCAAGACCCTACCTCAAAAAACCAAAAATAAATGAATAAGTAAATAAATAAAACATTTTCAAGAATGCATTACTTAGTAACTAGGTTATAGATGAACACGTGGTCAAAAAGCACTCAGTCAGGGAACTATGATCACGTGTCTAGAGCCTTCCAAGTGCTCGGGGATGCTCTCCTTCCGAGGACGCACGACGTCTCCTGGATTCACTGTCAGCACAGTAGTTGAAATACCAGCTACAGTACCTTTTGTCCTTTTCTTAGGGCCATGGGGAAGGTAGTACAAGCACAAGCTTCTTAAAGTCTTCCTACCAGAATCACAGTGTGAGACCATTGATTCATCTTTTTACACACGTGTGTGTGTGTGTGTGTGTGTGTGTGTGCGTGCGCGCGCGCGCGTGCGCGCAAAGACACACCAGGCATTGGAGACCTCCATCTTTTTTTTTTTTTTAGTTTTATTTATTTATTTATTTGACAGAGAAAGGGAGAGAGTGTAAGAGAATAGACTTGGCAGGGCCCCCAGTCACAGCAAACGAACTCCAGACATGTGCGCCCCCTTGTGCATCTGGCTAACATGGGTCTTGGGGAATCCAACTTGGGTCCTTTGGCTTTGCAGGCAAAGGCCTTAACCACTAAGCAATCCTTCCAGCCCTGGAGCCACTTTTTGTATCCAGTTTTATGTAGGTGACTGGGGAATTGAACCTAGTCCAGCTGGCTTTGCAAGCAAGTGCCTTTAACTGTTGAGCCATCTCTCCAGCCCAGGGTTTTTTTTTTTGTTTTTTTTTTTAAATGCAAGCAGAGAGAGAGAGAGAGAGAGAGAGAATTGGGCACCAGGGCTTCTAGCCACTGCAAAAAACTCCAGATGTGTGTGCCACTTTGTACATCTGGTTTTATGTGGGTACTGGGAATCAAACCAAGGTCCTTTGGCTTTGCAGGCAAGCGCCTTAACTGCTAAGCCATCTCTCCAGCCCTTGTTTGTTTTTTGAGGTAGGGTCTTACTCTCGCCCAGGCTGACTTGGAACTCACTCTGTAGTCTCAGACTGCCCTTAAACTCACAGCGATCTTCCTACCACTGCCTCTTGAGTGCTGGAATTAATGCTGCATGCTCTCACACTCAGCCCATGTTTTTTTGTTTTTATTTTGTTTTTTAATGAGTTTTGGTGAGTAGTCGTTATTTTTTATGGCTCAAGTTTAATAAAAACTACAAATGGTTAGCTGGCTAATGTCCCACTACTGCTACATCATACACATCAGACAGTTTGCCCACATTTTTCTATTAAGAGAGAGAGAGACAGAGACAGAGAGCCAACCATGGTGGTACACACCATTAATCCCAGTTTTTAGGAGGCTGAGGTAGGAAGATTGCTGTGAGTTCCAGGCCAGTGCACTAGAGTGAGACCCTTCTTCAAAAATAAAACAAGGAGCCAGGCATACTGGCACACACCTTTAATCCCAGCACTCGGGAGGCAGAAGAAGTAGGATGGTTATGAATTAGAGGCCACCCCAGTGGTCAGCCTGGGCTAGAGTGAAATCCCACATCAAAAATAAATTAATACAATTAAAACAGAGCTAGAGAGATGGCTTAATGGTTAAGACACTTGCATGTGAAGCCTAAGGACTCATGTTTGACGTTCTAGGTCCCATGTACAAAGTGATGCAAGCACGCAAGGTCACAAGGGGGTGAACATGTCTGGGGTTTGATTGCAGTGGCTGAGGCTCTGGCATGCCAATTCTCTCTCATTCTCTTGCATTAAAAATAAACAAATATGGGCTGGAGAGATGGCTAAGCGGTTAAGTGCTTGCCTGTGAAGCCTAAGGACCCCTGTTCGAGGCTCAATTCCCCAGGACCCAGATGCACAAGGGGGGTGCACGCGTCTGGAGTTTGCTTGCAGAGGCTGGAAGCCCTGGCGCGCCCATTCTCTCTCTCTGCCTCTTTCTCTCTGTCTGTTGCTCTCAAATAAATAAATAAAATAAACAACAACAACAACAAAAATAAACAAACAAATGAAAATAAAACAAGGAAAGCTGGGTGCAAGGAGGGGCTGGCCCATTCATTCTCTTTGTCAGTTTCTATCTCTCTCTCCAATAAATAAGTAAATAAAATATTTTTTTAGAGCACCAAAAGAAATTTTGTTCTCATAAGTTTCAACTGCAGCCCAACACTGACTGCTGCTTGAAGAAATATTCTTCGATCTTTTGGAGAAGAGAGTTTTTTTGTTTTCTTGAAATCGGCTATCATGGAGCCCCAGGCTGGCCTGCAACTCACAATGTTGTTTGCTGTGCTGTGACCAAACTCAGGCCTTCATGCATGTTAGACAGGCACTCTATGTACTAGTCCACATTCTCAGCCCCTTGGACAATAGGTTTCACATTATCATTGTCAGGCTTGCAGCCACCTGGGCATATTTCCCAATGGTAGTCATTGAACTGGAAGGCCTGAACTGGTCTAGAGCTCACCTGTGGTGTGGCCAATAGGAAGGTCATTTACAGGGACCTACAAGAGACCCTTACAATGGATGGAAGAGAGGCTCCTGAACCAGATTATTCAGCCTTTAAGATCCCCATGAAACCAGGCATGGTGGTACACAGCTGTAATCCTAGCACTCAGGGGGCAGAGGTAGGAGGAGTGGCATGAGTTTGAGGCCATCCTGAGACTACATAGTGAATTCCAGATCAGCCTGGGCTAGAGTGAAACCCTTTCTCAAAAAAAAAAAACCCAAAATAATAATAATAATGATGATGATGATGATGATGTATAGGGCTTGAGAAATAGCTCTGTCAGAACACTTGATTACCCACCAGAGGTTAATAGTTAAGACCCTACTGCTGCCGGGCGTGGTGGCCCATGCCTTTAATCCCAGCACTCGGGAGGCAGAGGTAGGAGGGTCGCCGTGAGTTCAAGGCCACCCTGAGACTCCATAGTGAATTCCAGGTCAGTCTGGGCCAGAGTGAGACCCTACCTTGAAAAACCAAAAAAAAAGAAAAGAAAAGAAAAGACCCTACTGCTGAAGACACCATATGCTGTTGGTAGGGAACATGGAGAGACCTGGCTGGAATCTGGAAGAGAGTCAGTCCCCAGACAATTAGCCCATCTAGTGCTGGAAGCTGCTATATGAGCTTCCGGGGGGGAAAGTGGACAACATCTGTCTGAGCAACTCAAGGTCTAAGCTACTCAGAAGCAAACAACCTGACGTGATGCTCACACAAGTGCAAAGTGGCATACAGCCATGGTGGGTAACCAGCTGCTCTTGGATTGGCTCATGGATCCACTCAGTGGAAAGGAACTCATATCTGGAACTGGGAAACAAGTCAGAATCATGTCCAAATAACGAGTTTACTCTCCATTATCAAGCTCCCACCAATCTTGGGCTGCAAGAGGGCCTACACCCATTAAATTCTCTCTAAACTAACAATGGTTATCCCATTTAATGTGTGCTGACCTTACTCTCCATTGGAGAATCTGCTTTTCTTTTTTGGAAGGGCGCAGGACCTGAGGAGAGAAATGGCCCACCACACTTCACCAGGGCCCCAGCTGAAACCACAGAGGAAATTGGGGAAATGAGCAAGAGTACTGCTTTCTCTGTGAACCTGATATCAGCACAAGAGTGAAGGAGACAGACACTGAGGACACTCAACACCCACCAAAGCAGAGATCCAGAGGCTCCTAAGAGCCCATCGCTGCAGTAGACTTAAAACTCACCCAAGGTGAGACCCTACCTCGAAAAACTAAACACACACACACACACACACACACCCATGGCTCAGGGAATTTCACAGAAGACGGGGCAGGAAGATTGTTAGAGTCACAAGTTGGGACATGACACACAGACATCGCCTCTTCCCCATAACCGATGGCTATCCCCACAATGTATGACCCACAATCCCCATGGGGATAACCAGCATGCCCAATGAGGAGACTCCCTTTGGAGGAGGGTCAGGGATGAGGGCAAATGAACTCCAGACAAATGCACCACTTTTTTTCTTAACTTTAACTTTATTTATTTGAGAGAGAGAGAGTGAGAATATGGGTGTGCCAGGGCCGTTAGCCATTGCAATTAAACTCCAGATGCATGTGTCACCTGTGCATCTGGTTTTATGTGGGTACTGGGGAATTGAACCCAGATCCTTAGGTTTTGCAGACAAGTGCCTTAACCGCTGGGCCATCTATCCAGCCTTTTTTCTTTTCTTTCTTCACTGATATTTTCTCTCTCTCTCTCTCTCTCTCTTTCTCTCTCTCTCTCTCTCTCTCTCTCTCTCTTTCTTTGTATGTTTGTTTGGTTTGGTTTTGTTAAGACCGTCTCACTATGTAGTCCTGGCTGGCCTGGGACTCAATATGTAGACCAGACCAGGCTGGCCTTGAATTTTCCATAATCCTCCTACCTCTGTCACACAAGTGCTAAAATTGTGCTGGATAGATGGCTTAGTGGTTAAGGCATTTGCCTGCAAAGCCAAATGATCCCAGTTCAACTCTCCAGGACCCAGGTAAGCCAGATGTACAAGGGGGCGCATGCATCTGGAGTTCATTTGCAGTGGCTGGTGGCCCGGGTGTGCCCATTCTCTCTCTCTCTCTCTCCCTCTTTCTCTCTCTCAAATAAATTATATATATATACTTAAGTACTAAAATTGCAAGTGTTCACAACCAAGCCCTTAGAAATGGTATTTGGGAAACTGAGTATCACGTATAGCACATCTGGAAATTCAACTCTTCTAATCCTCAAGGGTGAATGATTTCTGCTTGTGGAATAAGAGCTGGAGCATTTGTTTGCTGTTTCTCTATACTGTTGTTGTTGTTGTTTTTAATCTCTCAATCCTTGTCTTTCTTTTCTTTCTTTTTGGACAAGGTTGGCCTCACATTTGCTGCATAGGCAAGGATGAGAAGATTTGGACTCCTGATGTTCCTGCCTCCACCTTCCAGGTGCTGGGATTCGATAGCAGATTTTGCAGTAATGAAGACGGAATCCAAGGCCTTGTGCATGCATGCTGGGCAAGTATTCTACCAACAGAGCTACATCCCCAGCCCAAAGACATGTCCATTTTATTATATACATTTGAGATAAAGAGAGAGAGAGAATGAGCATGACACACACACCACCTTGTGCATCTGGCTTATGTGGGTCCTGGGGACTCAAACCTGGGTCCTTTGGCTTCACAGACAAGTCTTATTTTTGAGAGAGAGAGAGAGAGAGAGAGAGAGAGAGAGAGAGAGAGAGAGAGAAGCAGAGAGGGAGAGAGAGAGAGATGGGAATGCCAGGCCCTTCAGCCACTGCAAAGAACTCCAGACATGTGCGCCCCCTTGTGTGCATGTGTGACATTGCATGTGTGCGTCTGGCTACGTGGGACCTAGAGATTCAAACGTGAGTGCTTAGGCTTCGCAGGCAAGCGCCTTAAACACTAAGCCTTCTCTCCAGCCCCCAGAGTGTGTTTAAAGTCCACACACAATACATGGCCTAGGGCTGCCTACTTGGCTATATATTGGGGCTGTTGGGCTAGAGCTGGAAGGGGGGATGGGGTGAGAGAAGAGGACTGGGCAGGTGCCAAGGATCTGGAGTGGCGGCTATTGGAGGCCAGACCAGTGACCCCATAGGGGGAGAGGCTTGCAAAGCTAAGGGTAACTAGAGTCAGTGAAGTCATGAGCTCCCCCATTGTCCCTGAGATGGTGACAAGGGAAGGGAAGACAAAAGACGGGATGCTCTCCCAGAGACTGGGGAGCCCAGGGTTCTCTATCTCCCCATCAGAGATCCCTGGAGTATGATCCCCAGCCTTATCCCTGCCCCTCAACTCCTCTAGACCCTTCCTCCACACCTATGTGCACTGGAGAAGTTCAGTTACTCACTTGGCATTTGAGGCCCTTCGCAACTGATCACTGCCCACCTTACCAGCAGGCGTGGAGTACCAAACAATAGTGTGTGGCTTTTGCTCAGATTAGGCCTCCCCTGGAGTACTTCTCCGCAGACTCACTGCTTCAAAGGACTCAGCTGTGTTGTTGCAGGGGGGCTCAGGGCTTAGGGGTTCCAGGAAGAAGCACCTCATAGACCCAAATGTATCCATTGCATTGTCACCTCCTCTGGGCGGCCCTCCCTGGACCACCCTCTTTCCCTGATGGTCAGGTCTTCTCTCAACACTGCGCATGCCATCAGTTTACTACTGAGGCTGGAGGAGGGACTGCGTTTGTGGAAGCCGTCCTTGGGGAACAAGGGCTAACTGGGTTGCTGGGAGGGACGCCTAGACTTAGTTTGCCCACTCGTCCTGTTCAACATGGCTTCCACAAGCCTGCTACCTCTAACAATGAGAGAGAGCCACAAGGCACAGACAGCCCAGGCTGGAGTCCTGGCCCAGGCCCCTTAGGTCATTCCCACCCCAGCAGGCAATCAGAAAAAAAAAAAAGAAGCACGGGCTAGAGAGATGGCTCAGTGGTTAAGGTGCTTGCCTGTGAAGCCTAAGGACCCAGATTTGACCCCCAGAACCCACTTGAGCCAGATGCATAAGGTGACACGTGCACACAGGTGGCTCATGTGCATAGAATGATGCATGTGTCTGGAGATTGTTTGCAGTGGCTAAGGCCCTGACACACCAATTCTTTCCCCCTTTCTATCTCTCTCTTATTAATAAAAAAGGTAAAAAAAAAAAAAAAAAGCCTGGTGTAGTGGTGTACACCTTTAATCCCAGCACTCGGGAGGCAGAGGTAGGAGGATCACAGTGAGTTTGAGGCCAGCCTGAGACTACATAGTGAATTCCAGGTCAGCCTATAATAGAGACCCTACCTCAAAAAAAAAAAAAGGAAAAAAAAGGTTGGAGGGATGGCTTAGCAATTAAGGCATTTGCCTGCAAAGCCAAAGGACTCAGGTTTGATTCCCCAGGACCCATGTTAGTCAGATGCACAAGGGGCGCGCGCGTCTGGAGTTCATTTGCCATGGAGTGCCCTGGCACACCCATTCTCTCTTGATCTCTTTCTCTCTCTCTCTCACTCTCTTTTTCTGTCCAGTCAATAAATAACTAAAATGTTTGGTTTTATTTTTAAGGAAAAAAGAGTGAGGGGCATGTACCGCATCACCCAGACTGGGAGGGCGTCCCCTTTATTTGGATTTGTTGCTGGGAAGCAAGCCGCTGCAGGTGGCTCTCGATGTGGAGCAGAATGGCATCCAGCAAGTGGAGGACCTTGAGGAGCAGGGTGCGGTCTGATACGGCAGACTGCCGCTTCCAGTGTCTGAAGGGGCTGGTGGTCACCTGTGGGGAATGACGGAATAGGACCAAGAGGCAGGAATGAGAGTCAAGGAGGCCACAGGGTGTGTCAAGGGGCAGTGGAACCAAGGCTATGGAAGACTTAGGCTGGCGCTGGGGTGGGGGAGGGCCAGGAAATTAAGATGGTGTATTGTCTATAATTATGGAAGTTGTCAATAAAATATAAAAATAAAAGAAACATGCTAAAGCTGGGCGTGGTGGTGCACCCCTTTAATCCCAGCACTCGGGAGGGAGAGATAGGAGGATCGCTGAGTTTGAGGCCACCCTGAAACTACATAGTGAATTCCAGGTCAGCCTGGGCTAGAGGGAGACCCTACCTTGAAAAAACAAAACAAAACAAAACAAAAAAAAAAAAAAAAAAAGAAGAAGAAGAAAAGAAAGAAACATGCTAAAAGCATGCCAAGAGAAACAGCTAGGAGAGCATCCTCTGAACTTTTCTCAGAGACCATGAAGCCTTAAGTGTACCAGTGGCTTCAAACAATGTTATAAAATTTCTTCCCAATAAACAGTAAATTGTTTATATATTAAAAAAGACTTAGAGGCTGGAGAGATGGCTTAGCGGTTAAGTGCTTGCCTGTGAAGCCTAAGGACCCCGGTTCGAGGCTCGGTTCCCCAGGACCCACGTTAGCCAGATGCACAAGGGGGTGCACGCGTCTGGAGTTCGTTTGCAGAGGCTGGAAGCCCTGGCGTGCCCATTCTCTCTCTCCCTCTTATCTGTCTTTCTCTCTGTGTCTGTCACTCTCAAATAAATAAATAAAATTATTAAGAATAAATAAATAAAAATAAAAAAGACTTAGGATAATGAGTTGCTGTGGAGTGGACTTACCAGGGGCTAGGTGGTCCTGGGTCCCACGGAAGCTGGATAAGGGATGGCGGGGGTACTAAATGGTGATAGATGGACCAGGGTACTGGCCTTGAGGAATGGTCAGGAATGGGTAGACTGTAGACATGGGCTCCATGGGAGATGCAAAGATAAGGAGATGGGTAGAGAACGAGGTCAGGCAGGAGGTGCTCACGGCCTTAAGTCAGGCTGATGGGGAAAGGTTGGGTGAAGGATGTGGGCCCAACGGGGTAAGAGATGCAAGGGACAGAGGAGGGCTACGCTCACCTTTCCCTTCGTGTCCTGGGCACGCCACCGCTGCAGCATCACACGGCTGGCCACCAGCATCATGGTGGTGGTGATGGTGACTCCAGCCACTGGGTAGATACGGTTCCCTCCCAGGCTCATCCAATAACCAGGGCAGCCTATGCTGCTCCTGCAACCTTCCAGGTTTGGCTGGCACCCCCAAGGCTGCAAGTCCAGCCCCACTTGGTACCAGAGGGGCCGTGACCAGGCATGGGTAGGGGCACCCATCGTCATGAGAAGTAGCAACGGCAGTAAGAACAGCATACTCGACATGGCTGGGGTCACTGCTACAGGCTGGAACCCCGGTGCCTGGCAACCAGCAAACACCCCTCCCCCGAGAACAAGATGAGCTCTGAGGCAGAAGGTTCCAGCTGGGCCCATGGCCTTTCGCGATGTACACTCGCTGGAAGATGGGAGGTGACAGTTGCGGGGGAGAAGTGACAGAGCTGAGGTTTAGGATCGGCCCCTCCTCCGGCCAACTTAGAACTGAAGGAACACTTATCTTCTGTACTCCGGCTCACCTATCAGCCCTCCCTAAATTTAATCATTCTACTGCTGTGGTAGTATAGTGTCTTCCCTTTGGGCACAGCACAACGCCATCTCGAAGTAGAAAATATTTGGTCTGGTAGACAAGGTAATTTTGGAGCAGAATGATAGAGTTGAGTGGCTGGGGAGGTGGCTCAGCAGTTAAAGGAGTTTCCTTGCAAAGTTTGATGGCCTGGGTGGCAAGAGAACCTGGCATGTATACACACACATGCGCGTGTGAATAAATAAATATGGTGGCTTGACTCAGGTGTCCCCCATAAACTTAGGTGTTCTGGATGCTAGGTTCCCAGCTGATGGAGATTTGGGAATTAACAGCTCCTGGAGGCAATATATTGTTGGGGCAGGCTTATGGGTGTTATAGCCAGTGTCCCCTTGCTAGTGTTTGGCACACTCTCCTATTGCTATGGTCCACCTTATGTTGGCCAGGGGGTGATGTCCACCCTCTGTTCATGTTATCATTTTCCCTGCCATCGTGGAGCTTCCCCCCCGCCCCCCGCCAGAGCCTGTAAGCCAAAATAAATCTCTTTTTCCCACAAGCTGCTCTTGGTCAGGTGATTTCTGCCAGCAATGCAAACCTGACTGTAACAGTAAAGTGGTACCAAGGAGTGGTGTCATTTGCTGCTAGACACCTGACTATGTGGCTTTGGCCTTTTGGAGCTGATTTTCAAGAGGAATGTAGGAGGATTTGAAATCTTGGCTTAAGAGATGCCTTGCAGTGCTGTAAATACAGCTTGATTGACTATTCTGGTCTGTGCTGCAAGAGTTGAATGCAGTAAGAACTGTGGACTGTGAGGTTTGGCTTATGAGGGTGAGAAAGAGCTTTGCTTGGACTGGGCTAGAGGCAGTTTGTATGAGAGGCTTGTTCTTATGCCTGTGTCCTGAGAAGTTGTGCAGGGTTGCTTTGCATAGAAATGAACTGGAGTGAGCAGAGGGATATGTGGCACAGAAAGAAAAATCTTTGGGTGAACTGTTGGCTGTTCAGCTGCAATTGAGAGATTACAACCTTTGAGATTGGACCAGCTGACTTGTACTGGGGCAACAAAAGAATGTAGACTCGCTGGGCATGATGGCACACGCCTTTAATCCCAGCACTCGGGAGGCAGAGGTAGGAGGATCGCCGTGAGTTCGAGGCCACCCTGAGACTACATAGTGAATTCCAGGTCAGCCTGGGATAGAGCGAGACCCTACTTCAAAAAACAAAAACAGAAAAGAAAAAAAAAAAAAAGAATGTAGACTCTTTTGAAGGGGTCTGAATGCTCAAGGAGTCCTGTTCTTCAAAGTCTGCTTTATTCCCCCCTGGATTAACAAATTGGCACCATACCTGGAATTATGGAGTACAAGAAATGCTGGAAAGAGGATCATTGAGTTTGCAACATGGTCTTGTGTTTTGGAAATGGCCATGGGCCGTGTGAAGCAGGTTTGCTGGTTGCCTGCATGGAGACTCCATGGGGCCATGAGGATGAACTGTGGATTGCAGTGGAGACCCAATGGAGATGCCGGGACCATGAGGTGGCTGCTAAGGAAAGCTTCTTGCCCTGGATGAAGTTTTTCAGGACTGTGAGTAGCCTCACTGGAGGGGTGGAATTGGAATGCTAGAGACTTGTTGCTAGTTAGAATTATTGGACTTGGACATTTGTCACTGGCTACAGTTGTTGGACTTGAGGTTACAGTGTTTGATGTTTGCCCTGGTTGTTTTCAATCTTGTATTGGTTAAATGTTTCTTTGCTATGCCCAATGCCATCTTTTGCAGTGTGAATGTGCCATTATGGGGGTTTTTGAGGTTATTTTTTGGTATTATGGCTCAGTTAAAAGATCTTCGACTATCGGGATGTTTGAACATCATTGGAACTGATAAAAACTATGGGACTTGGGCTGGAGAGATGGCTTAGCGGTTAAGCGCTTGCCTGTGAAGCCTAAGGACCCCAGTTCGAGGCTTGGTTCCCCAGGTCCCACGTTAGCCAGATGCACAAGGGGGCGCACGCGTCTGGAGTTCATTTGCAGAGGCTGGAAGCCCTGGCGCGCCCATTCTCTCTCTCCCCCTCTATCTGTCTTTCTCTCTGTGTCTGTCGCTCTCAAAAAAAAAAAAAAAAAATTTAAAAACTATGGGACTTTTAAAGTTAGATGAATGCATTGCATTTTACATCATATATGGTTATCAGTTTATGGGGGCCAGGGGTGGAATGTGGTGGTTTGATTCAGGTGTCACCCATAAACTTAGGTGTTCTGGATGCTAGGTTTCCAGCTGATGGAGATTTGCAAATTAACACCTCCTGGAGGGAGTGTATTGCAGGGGGCGGGCTTATGGGTGTTATAGCCAGTTTCCCCATGCCAGTGTTTGGCACACTCTCCTGGTTGCTATGGTCCACCTTATGTTGGCCAGGGGGGTGATGTCCATCCTCTGCTCATGTTATCATTTTCCCTGCCATCATGGAGCCCCCTCCTCCCCTGAGCCTGTAAGCCAAAATAAACCTCTTTCCCAAAAGCTGCACTTGGTCAGGTGATGTCTGCCAGCAATGTGAACCCAACTGCAACATTGACTAACAGAGTTAACCAGGTCTATGGCCCTGACCTTAGAGCTATTGATGCCCTTAGTAGATGATGAAGGTGAAATTCACAAGACCCTCCCTGAGAGATCAGCTATTGCTCCCTCCTGCCCTCCCCACAGCTGCAAAAGACCATGACTGGGCTGGAGAGATGGCGCGCAAAGCCTAAGGACCAGGTTTGAACCCCCACGTAAGCCAGATGCACAAGGCAGCGCACGTGTCTGGAGTTCATTCTCAGTGGCTGGAGGCCCTGATGTGTCCATTCTCTCTCTATCTGACTCTTTCTTCTCTGTCTCAAATAAATAAATATTTTTTAAAAATATTTTATTTCTATTTATTTGTCAGAAAGAAAGAGAGATAAAGAAATAGGCAGGTACAGAGAGAGGGAAAGAATGGGCGTGCCAGGGCCTCCAGCCACTAAAGATCATGGACCTTGGGAGATGCTAGATTATATAGGAAGTAAAACATTAGCTAGAGACTTCCAGTTAAGATGGCGGAGTAGGAACCACAACAATGCAGCCTAGGGGAGGAAAAAAAAAAAAAAAGAAATAAAGAAAAGCCGGGCGTGGTGGTGGGGCACCTTTAATCCCAGCACTCAGGAGGCAGAGGTAGGAGGATTGCCATGAGTTCAAGGCCACCGTGAGACTACAAAGTGAATTCCAGGTCAGCCTGGACCAGAGTGAGACCCACCTCAAAAACCAAAAAAACAAAACAAAACAAAACAAAAAAACAGCAAAAAGGTTAGCTAGAAAGGGGAGTCCCATGATACAGATACAGCTCCCATGAGGTTGCCATCCAGGAAGGGGTGGGACTTTGTGGTAAAGCAGCTGCCCTTGACTCACCCATGCTCCGGTAAGTAACCCCTCACCAGAGCTCTAAAATAATCTCCATAAACCCATTAGTTCACCAAGTTGGACTTTGGTGTAATCAGGCTTTGGTCTGTTGTCTGAGCCCTATCTGGAGTGAAGAGACAAAGTGTACGTGTCTCCTGGGGGGGGGGGGCAGAATGTACACAACAGCCCCTAATCTACGGTTCTCCACCAGAGGCAGTGGCCACCCCTCCCCCCAGGCCACAAAGCAGAGTTTAGCGGAGTCGCTCATTGGCTCCCACACCTAGCTCTGGCCCACCATCAGTACTGCAGGTGAGCTTGCAAAGTGTGGCTCCTCTGAAGGTTCCCACTGGCTGCTGGACCTGCCACATGCAGACTTCCCTGAATTCTCTTTCTTATTCCAAGAGTATGGTTCCTTCTAGAAAGTCACTGGTGATGGCGCACACCTTTAATCCCAGCACTCTGGAGGTAGAGGGAAGAGGATCACAGTGAGTTTGAGGCCAGCCTGAGACTAGACAGTGAATTCCAGGTCAGCCTAGGCTAGAGTGAGACACTACCTCAAAAAAAAAAAACAGACCTTAACATCAGACCTGAAACTCTGAAACTGCTAGAGGAAAAACTAGGGAAAACCCTTCAACATATTGGTCTTGGCAAAGACTTTCTGAATACAACCCCAATTGCTTAGGCAATAAAACCACAGATTAATCACTGGGACCTCATGAAATTACAAAGATTTTGCACCGCAAAGGACACAGTGAAAAAAGCAAAGAGGCAACCTACAGAATGGGAAAAAATCTTCGCCAGCTATATATCTGATAGAGGATTAATATCTAGGATATACAAAGAACTCAAAAAGTTAAGTAATAAGGAATCAAACAAGCCAATCAAAAAATGGGCTATGGAGCTAAATAGAGCATTCTCAAAGGAAGAAATACGAATGGCATATAAGCATCTAAAAAAATGTTCTATGTCACTAGTCATCAGGGAAATGCAAATTGAAACTACATTGAGATTCCATCTCACTCCTGTCAGACTGGCTACCATCATGAAAACAAATGATCATAAATGTTGGTGGGGATGTGGAAAAAGAGGAACTCTTCTACACTGCTGGTGGGAATGCAATCTGGTCCAGCCATTGTGGAAATCAGTGTGGAGGTTCCTAAAACAGCTAAAGGTTGATCTACCATATGACCCAGCTATAGCACTCCTAGGCATATACCCTAAGGACTCATCTCATTTCCTTAGAAGTACATGCTCAACCATGTTTATTGCTGTGCAATTTATAATAGCTGGGAAATGGAACCAGCCTAGATGTCCCTCAACTGATGAGTGGATAATGAAGATATGGCACATTTATACAATGGAGTTCTATTCAGCAGTAAAGAAAAATGAAGTTATGAAATTTGCAGAAAAATTGATGGACCTGGAAGGGATTATACTAAGTGAGGTAACCCAGGCCCAGAAAGCCAAGCGCCACATGTTCTCTCATATGTGGATCCTAGCTACAGATGACTGGGCTTCTGCGTGAGAATGAAAATACTTAGTAGCAGAGGCTAGTAAGGTAAAAAGGAGACATAAAGGGAAGAGAAAGGAAGGGAGGAGGGTACTTAACAGGTTGATATTGTATATATGTAAGTACAATGATTGTGATGGGGAGGTAATATGATGGAGAATGGAATTTCAAAGGGGAAGGTGTGGGGGGAGGGAGGGAATTACCAGAGTGTGTTTGCAGTGGCAGGAGTCCCTGGCATGGCCATGCTCACTCTGTGTCAGCTTCTTTCTGTTTCTATCTCTCTCTTAAATAAATAAATAAAATGTTTTAAGAAAAAAAAAAAGGAAAAATGAAGTTATGAAATTTGTAGGAAAATGGATGGATCTGGAAAGGATTATACTAAGTGAGGTAACCCAGGCCCAGAAAGCCAAGCGCCACATTCTCCCTCATGTGTGGATCCTAGCTATGATGATTGGGCTTCTACGTGAGAAGGAAAATACTTAGTAGCAAAGGCCAGTAAGTTAAAAGGAGATATAAAGGGAAGAGAAGCCGGGTGTGGTGGCGCACGCCTTTAATCCCAGCACTCGGGAGGCAGAGGTAGGAGGATTGCCATGAGTTCAAGGCCACCCTGAGATGACAGAGTTAATTCCAGGTCAGCCTGGACCAGAGTGAGACCCTACCTCCAAAAGCCAAAAAAAAAAAAAAAGGAAGAGAAAGGAAGGGAGGAGGGTACTTAATAGGTTGGTATTGTATATATGTAAGTACAATGATTGAGATGGAGAGGTAATATGATGGAAAATGGAATTTCAAAGGGGAAAGTGCAGGGGGGGGAGGGTATTACCATGGGATATTTTTTATAATCATGGAAAATGTTAATAAAAATTGTGAAAAGAAAAAAAATTAACTAGTAAAATAAATAAATAGGAAAGTCAGCTTCTCAAGGTTAGAGTTTTAGTTCAGTGTTATGAGCTCCCAGAACCTCCTCCCTTAACTATCCCAATGACACAGTCCCCTCTCTCTAATGTGACCCTGTACAGTCTCTTGTCTGAGGTCTACCTGCGGCTCCAGCCTACAAGACTCATTCATACAATATTTACTGAGCACCCATTCTTGGTGCCACACCACAGCGTGACAGAGCAGAAGAAAAAGACTTAGTGCCTGGGCTGAGCCTCTGGCTGGAGGACAGAGGGTTTGTAAATACAGTGCCAGGCACGAACACAGTCCATGATAAAAAAAAATAAAAAAAAAATAGGGCTGGGCAAGGGTGCCTGGGTGACTTGGAGGGCAGGGAGTCTTACTGTTGGGACCTTGCCCAGTGCCCGGTGCTTGATCAATACTTAATGAATGGTGAAGTTCACGTGTTCTGAGCTTTGTTCCAAATGTTTCCAGCCGCTCAGTGGGAAGTCCATGAAGAAAGTACTGCTGCTATTTCTGTTCTTTATTTTTTTAAATTATTATTTATTTATTTATTTTGGTTTTATGGAGGCAAGGTCTTGGTCCAGCCCAGGATGACCTGGAATTTACTATGTAGTCTCAGGCTGACCTCAAACTCACAGCCTCCCAAGTGCTGGGATAAAAGCACACCACTAATTCCAGCTAATGCTGTTATTTCTTTAAAAAATTCTCAAATTTGGGCTGGAGAGATGGCTTAGTGGTTAAGCGCTTGCCTGTGAAGCCTAAGGACCCCGGTTCGAGGCTCGGTTCCCCAGGTCCCACGTTAGCCAGATGCACAAGGGGGCGCACGCGTCTGGAGTTCGTTTGCAGTGGCTGGAAGCCCTGGCGCGCCCATTCTCTCTCTCGCCCTCTATCTGTCTTTCTCTCTATGTCTGTCGCTCTCAAATAAATAAATTAATTTAAAAAATGAACAACAAAAAAAATTCTCAAATTTATTTTTTGTTTTGTTTGTTTTGTTTTTCGAGGTAGGGTCACACTCTAGCCCAGGCTGACCTCTCAGGGGGGCCTCGAACTCATGGCAATCCTCCTACCTCTGCCTCCTGAGTGCTGGGATTAAAGGCATGTGCCACCAGGCCCAGCTCTCAAATTTATTTTTATCTTAATTATTTGAAAGAGAAAGATACCAGTAGAGCACGCCAGGGCCTTCAGCCATCGTGAACGAACTCTAGATGCATTTACCACCTTGTGCATCCAGCTTATGTGGGTCCTGGGGAATCGAACCTTGGTCTTTTTGCTTTACAGGCAAACATCTTAACTGCTCAGCCATCTCTCCAGCTCTATTTCTGCCATTCCTTTTCAGATCAGGAGCACGCTGAGGCTGAGAAAGATATTAGTCTCCACTCCCACCTATCACTGTGGCAGACAGCCCAAAGCCTGCCTGTCCACAGGCCTCCATGTTGGCGTTTTACTTTAGAAATCAGTCTGGGCACCTGAGTGACAATGCCCAGTGCTCTGATTCTGAGAACAGGCAATCCTTCACCCCTATTGTTATTATTGAACACAACAGCGGCACCTTGAGTAACTCGTCCTTCCTCAGCTGGTAACTGAAGGACTCACTTTGTATCTCTCCAGCCTCTTACAAGGAATTCCTCACAGGGGATTAAACACCCAACCCAAGAAAACAGCTTTGATTCCAACTACTTTTTCTCCAGCCAGGAGCTAAAGGGTTGTCTATGTATGGCAGGGGAAAACTTTGAGCCTATGATACACCCACCCTAGGTTGGGCCCAACAGTTGCCCTGCTCTGCATATTGCCTGAACCTACCCTCCCCGAATCTCCCTCCTAAGTTCCATCCCCAAGCTCTACGTTGGAGCATAAGAAGTTTGAAGGCTGGAGAGATGGCTTAGCAGTTAAGGTGCTTGCCTGCAAAGCCAAAGGACCCAGGTTCGATTCCCCAGTACCCATGTAAAGCCAGATACATGAGGTGATGCATGTGTCTGGAGTTCATGTGCAGTGGCTACAGGCCCAGGCACACCTATTCTCTTTACCTGCCTCTTTGCCTCCCTTAATAAATAAATAAATAAACAAAATATTTAAAAAAGAAGAATCCTGAGCTGGCCCACCCAGTACCCCAGCTAACTCCCCACCATACCACAGCAAAGCTTGGAGTTCAACAGACACATCTTTATTACCAAGGTTGAAAACACATATTGACAGCCCAGCCAAGGCCAGCCTGACTGTGGCACCCTGTCCTAGGCCAGCAACACTGAACTTGGAGTCCCAGGACCTCCATCCCTGAGTTATTTATGTGTGTGTGGAAGGATGCCTGGGTAGCACCTGGATGTAGCCATAGCCAGGGGCCAAGAAGCTTCTCGTGGGAGGACCTGTCACAACCTCCACAGGTAGGCAGTCTCAGACGGCATAATCAGAGTTTGGTGGCCTGAATGGGCAAAACAGGAGGTTCCAGTCAATTTCCAAAGGACATATACAAACCCTCTCTTCCTTGGGACAGTAATCCCTCCCCTCAGAAACAGCTTTACTCAAATGCAGTATGGAGGGCTAGAAAGATGGCTTAGCAGTTAAGGCACTTGCCTGCAAAGCCAAAGGACCCAGGTTCGATTCTCCAGTACTCATGTAAGCCAGATGCACAAGGTTGTGCATGCGTCTGGAATGCATATGCAGTGGCTAGAGGCCCTGGCGCGCCCATTCTCTCTTGCTTTCTATCTGCCCATTTGTCTCATAAATAAATAAATAAATAATTTTAAAATGACAGGATAGAAAAGTCTCTTAAGGCTAGAGCCTTGGTCACAGACATGGACTCCCTGGGGTCAGGGTGGGGACAAGCAACAGATTAACAACAAAAACTGCTCAGTGGGCCAGAAGTTAACTTACCAAAATAGAGCTGTTGGGGCCAGACTTTGACTTGTGGAGGGCAAAGGTCACAGCGTCATGGACAGAGACAAATAGATGTTGCTTAGTGATGGAGTCATCGAAGAAGTGTCCGGCCTCCAGTTGAGTAATCACAGGGCCTGTAGGCATGGATCAGGTCCTAACACTCAGGACCCCCAGAAACCCTAGCCTCTAGGATACGTTGACCCCTGACCTTGACCTCTGAAGCTACCTAGCCACTCCTGCCTCCCTGGATATCTCTGACCTCCAGTTTATTTTTTTTCAAGGCAGGGTCTCACTCTAGCCCAGGCTGACCTGGAATTCACTCTCTAAGTCTCAGGGTGGCCTCGAACTCACGGCGATCCTCCTACCTCTGCCTCCAGAGGGCTGGGATGAAAGGCGCGCGCCACCACGCCCGGCCCCTTGCAGCAAACCCCTTGGCCAGAAGCGTCCCACCCTCTGCCTCTGTCACTCAGCTGTCCCGCTCAACGCACTGAAGCAGGCCGCGATGTACACCTCTACTTCGATCTCCCGGAAGTCACGGAAAATCTGCAGCAGAGAAAAGGAGGCAGCAGTTGAGCAAGCTTTAAAGGGGGTGCCCAGAGGTCTCAGTTTAGAGGGTCAGAGGGACCTCAAGGGTCAACATGGAGGCTTGGGGTGAAGTGGGGGGGGGGGCTGAGCTGCCTGCAGGCCCTTACGTTCTTCAGGCTCTTGATGCACACAGTGTCCACAAACGAGAGGGTGCTCAGGTCCAAGATGAGGCTGTGGAAGCCAGGCTGGGGCAGCCCCAGCGACTTCAGCGTGGTCACGTTTGGGACCTTGTCGTTTTCCTGACTGCTGGCTACTGCGTCCTCCAGCTCATCCGTGGGGTTCGCCTGCACAGGGACCAGACATGCTGAAGGGCCATTTGTGAGGGGGTGAAGGCAGGGCACGTGTATTGTTTGCAGACACATGGGGTTCGACATGGAAACATGCATGTCAATGCGCACATACATGGGGCCATGCGGGGGACATAGAAGGACAGACAAGGGGAAGCCATGTCTATATACAAAGTCAGGAGGGACATGTGGGGACACGGTGATGAGGGTACCCAGACATACACAAACTACTTTGTTACTAGGGCCAAGGCTTAATGGGACAAAGAAGGTAGGGGGCTGGGAGACCATCCTTAGCCATCCAGAGTTAGGTAAGGGGCCCAAGCACAGCTCAGAATGGACACATACATTCATGTGCCCACACACACACACATCTTGGCACCCTGATTGGCCTGAGTCTCTAGGTGAGCTTGTCCCCTAGAGCTCCAGGTTTTCCCAGTACACCCAAGCAAGGCCTTTCCTGGACACAGACTATGGGAGTGTTATTGTGCTTAAGTTCAAGGTCTTCATCTAGGCCTGAGGTTACAGACGAGAGAGCCACAAACAGAACTCTGTCAATAGGGGTCTTCCTACAGTCTGTGCTGTCATTCTACCCCTCATTCCTCTTACCTTCGACCAACACCCCCGAACCCATCCTAGGGGGCTTCTATAAAGCTATTCTCACAGGACCTGCGTGGGCACCCACATCCCTGCAGCTCAATGCTGGTCCCTCCTCTCCCATCTCTAGCCTCACCTTGGCCTCAGAGCCCTCCACGTCATTGCTCTTGATATCCCCGAGGCTGCTGTTGACATGGATGGAAACAGAGGTAACCTGGGGAGAGGTATCCTGGACCAGGGAAGAGGGGCAACAAGTAAGCTTTCCCAGGTGCTACATGACAGCCATTCCAAGAAGGCCTGGTGTTGCCCCTGGCTTTGGGTGAGTAGGGAGGCTGGGACCCGGAGAGGCTAGGCTGCACAGTTCTGACCCATCCCAGGAACAGCCACAAGAAATGGAAAGGACCGTCAAAGGTTCTCTCTGTGACAGACTCCTCAGAAACAAGAGAACAAAACATCAAGAGCCTTCCCCACCCAGGAGTAAAGCAGGGTCCCTGGGAGCGTGAGGGAGAATGGAGAGGGACAAACAGTAGCAATAAGAAACGGGAGAGGGCTAGAGAGATGGCTTGGCAGTTAAGACACTTGCCTGCAAAGCCAAAGGACCCAGATTTGATTCCCCAGGACCCATGTATACCAGATGCACAAGGTACATGCATCTAAAGTTTGTTTGCAGAGGCAGGAAGCCCTGTGTGTGCCCATTCTCTCTCTCTCAAATAAATAAAAAATAATTAAATTTAAAAAAAAAAAAAAAAGAGGGCTGGAGAGATGGCTTAGCGGTTAAGCGCTTGCCTGTGAAGCCTAAGGACCCCAGTTCGAGGCTCGGTTCCCCAGGTCCCACGTTAGCCAGATGCACAAGGGGGTGCACGCGTCTGGAGTTCGTTTGCAGAGGCTGGAAGCCCTGGCGTGCCCATTCTCTCTCTCTCCCTCTATCTGTCTTTCTCTCTGTTTCTGTCGCTCTCAAATAAATAAATAAATTAATTAATTAAAAAAAAAAAGAAATGGGAGAGTGAGTGTGCCCAACATGGTGGCACATGCCTTTAATCCCAGCACTTGGGAGGCAGAGGTAGGAGAACTGCATGAGTTCAAGGCCAGCCTGACAGCCTGAGATTACATAGTGAATTCCAGGTCAGACTGGCCGAGAGCAAGACCCTACCTTGAAAAAAATGATAAAAAGAAGCTGAGTGTGGTGGTGCATGCTTTTAATTCCAGCACTCAGGAAGCAGAAGTAGGAGGATCAACCTCAGTTCAAGGCTACCCCGAGACTACATTGTGAATTCCAGGTCAGCCTGAGCTAGAATGAGGCTCCACCTCAAAAAAAGAAAGAAAGAGAGAGAGAGAGAGAGAGAGAAGGGAAGAAAGAAAGAAGGAAATTGGGTAGGCAGGTGTGGTGTGGTGGTACATGTGAGGCAGAGGTAGTAGAATCACTGTAAGTTTGAAGCAAGCCTGGGACTACAGAATGAGTTCCAGGTCAGCCTGGGCTAGCGTGAGACCCTACCTCGAAAAAACCAAAAAAGAATAAAATGGAGTAAGTGTGCCAGGTGTGGTGGTGCACACCTTTAATCCCAGTACTTGGGAGGCAGAAGTAGGAGGATCTCTGTGAGTTCGAGGCTACCCTGAGACTGCATACTGAATACC
The DNA here is from genome assembly GCF_020740685.1 of Jaculus jaculus. Taxonomy (NCBI): domain Eukaryota; kingdom Metazoa; phylum Chordata; class Mammalia; order Rodentia; family Dipodidae; genus Jaculus; species Jaculus jaculus. The sequence goes on from NC_059118.1 coordinate 17,079,495, forward strand.
AGGTCAGCCTGGACTAGAGGGAGACACTAGCTTGAGTAAACAAACCAAACCAAAAAGAAAAGAAAAGAAATGAGGGAGTGGGGACTGGAGAGATTACTCAGTGGTTAAATATGTTTCTTGAACTAGCATGAAGGCCTGAGGGAGTCAGAGTTCAAATCTCCAGATCCCACTTAAATAGCTGGGCATGGCCACGTACGTCTGTAACCCCAGTCTTGCAGGGTAGCAGAGACCCAAGAACTATCATTGCCCCTACAGCTCCAGAATCAGTAAAGAGACTCTGGCTCGAAACAAGACTGGGAAAGACTAATGGTGGGGCATGTGGGCAGCAACACTACATACCACACCATTGCATTACGTATCACACAAGCAAAATAAAATTAAGAAGATGGGGGGAAAGAAATGAGGAAATGGAGAAATCGGAGGAGCAGCAGGAAAACAGGAGACAGGAGGTAGGGGTCACACAGAGCCCGATGTATGAGGGTCCACAGTAGGGCAGGGCCAGGAGGGAGCTGCTCAAAGGACCCGCCGTGCCTGTGTCCGACGCTGCTTGGCTTTCTGAAGTCGTTTCTGCTTCAGCTGCTGCTTTTTGAGTCGCTTCTTTTTCTGGGCGATGAGATGGTCAACATCCACACCACACTAGAAGCACAGTCGGAGGTGGAGGCTGAGTATTCCCGGGAAGTGAGGGATACCCAGATACCTGACCCCCCCCCTTCCCCAGGAAGGGGGACCCTGGCCTCACCCTCTTCTTCAGCGCATCACTGTAGAGCTCGGCGTTGGCAAAGTACATGGTGACTGAGGAACGGAAGACCTTCACGCCTGGGACCTCCCTGGCCTGGGACGAGGCAGGGTTGAAGTGGCTGAGCCCTCCTCGTCCTCCTCTCACCTTCTCTTTTCCAATCTTTCCTCCCCTCGAGCACCCAGTGCCTGCCACCTCCACCTTTTGCCCCCAGCCTGTGTCCCATGCCCGCTAGGGAGCCTGGGCCATGAGCCTGGCAGAGAGTCATCTTGACTTCCCATCTTGCCTGGGCCTTCTGTTTTCCCCACTCTCCTGCCCTTCACGCGGCTGTCCTTCCTCTTGGGTTTCCCACGCTAGCATACATGCGCCTACAAAGATTGCAAGCTGTCCCCCCAGCTCCCTCCCCCCATTCAGTACACAGCCGGGGTCAATGCTGGGCATTTGGGTCTGCACCCTGAGGGGCTTCTCCCCTTAGATACTCTTCCGCACCCAGATCCCTTGGTCCTAACCTCTCATCACGCTTATACTCAGCCTTCAAGGCTCCATGTCATCTATTCCAGAGCTCCTCACACAGCCTGTGTTCACAGGACTTGGCATGAGACTTCGCCAGGACATAAATGAGCAACTGGATTCTTCGCCTGATCAGATCAGGAAACAGCCTCTCCTCTATCATGTACCCCAGAACCCTGCTCCTCTGTGCTCCTGACCCAGGGGTACTCTACAGTATGGGACCTGTCCTGCTGAATCCAAGAACTGAGCCTTCCCATCTCCTCATACCCACATGCCACTCGAAATTAATTCTAAAGACCAAAGCCAAAGTGCTCTCGGCCTTGAGTTCCTGTCCATGTGGGAGGGGCTGACAAGGGGCGCCTCTACCTCTCTACCCCTCCCACCCCCATTCAGTCCTCTCCACTCACCCCTGAGTACTCTGCCACATCTCTATAAATATCCGTGTCTGGCACCTGCCCCAGGACAGAGTAGTGGGGCCTGCGGAGGAGACAGTGAAGTCAAAATCAGAGTCAAAGAAACGGAACCACAAGATGAGGAAGGAGGAGCCTTGAGTCCCTCCAGAGACACGGGGCGGAGGGGGGGGGGGGCCCCCCCGAGCTGGAGGAAGCCAGTGTGGAACTTCCTCCCTCACCGGCTAGAAGGAGGGGATTGGATGACTTACAGCTGTGTCCGCACCACCACGAGCAGCAGAGAGAAGACTATTGCAACGGCCAGGCCCAGGTCCAGGTTCAGTAGGATGGTGGCTATAAAGGTCACCAGCCAGATAAGCTGAGGAGGGCAGGGGTGAAAGGGTTTGAAGGAGATACTGGAGTAAAAGGCCCCAATCCCAGCACTGGGTTCCCAGCATCTCACCAGGTCCATTCTATTTGCTTTCCAGAGGAAGCATATATCAGCAAATTGCAGCAACATGCCCTTTAGGTTCACGATAATGATGGCAGCCAGGACAGCCTATGACAGGGAGAGTGTCAACAGGTCTGCTGAGAGATGCTAAGAGGCTGACAACCTCCACCACCCCAGGCATGAATCAGACTGACCCCTGAGCACCTAGATCCCAACCTTCAGCAACTGCCACCCACACCAACCCTAACAACTTGGATCAGACTAGAAAGTTCTAACCTCTGACCCTTGTGACTCTAGATTTAAAATAAAAAATATTTTTATTTATTTATTTGCAAGCAGAGAGAGAAAGACAGAATGGACACACCAGGTCCTCTAGCCACTGCAAACAAACTCCAGATGCATGTGCCACTTTGTGTGGTACTGGGGAACTGAACCTAGGTTATTAGGCTTTGCAGACAAGGATCTTACCTGCTTAGCCATCTCCCCAGATCCCCCAGCTTCTTAATTTTTTTCCTTAAAAATTATTTAATATTTAATTAATTAATTAATTTTTTCCCGAGGTAGCATCTCACTCTAATCCAGGCTGACCTAGAATTCACTATGTGGTTTCAGGGTGGCCTTGAACTCATAACAATCCTCCTACCTCTGCCTCCCAAGTGCTGGGATTAAAGGCATGCGCCACCGTACCCAGCTTTTTTTTTAAATTTAATATTTAAAAAAAATATTTATTGATTCATTTGAGAGAAACAGAAAAAGAAAAAGACAGAGAAAATGGACACACACCAAGGCTTTTTGTCATTATAAACAAATTCCAGATGCATGTGCCATTTTGTGCATCTGGCTTTATGTGGGTCTTGGGGACTTGAACCCAGGCTGTCAAACTTTGCAAGCAAATGCTTTTAGCCACTGCAACAGACAGCTTCAGGTTCGCTGAAATGAACTTTCAGACCAGGCACAGTTATGGAGGAAGGGATTTATGGAAGCTTACAGATCCAGGGGAAGTTCCATAATGGCAAAAGAAGCTGGCCTGCCTTCACAGGCCCAAGCAGAGAGAGAGAAGTACAAGCCTAAAGGTCAAAAGCCATAGCAGCCGGGCGTGGTGGCGCACGCCTTTAATCCTAGCACTCGGGAGGCAGAGGTAGGAGTATCGCCGAGAGTTCGAGGCCACCTTACCTCGAAAAACCAAAAAAAAAAAAAAAAAAAAAAAAAGCCATAGCACACTTCAGGAACTCCAGCTAGGCACATTTTGCATATCATTAGATAGAAATCGGAAACCCACCACCACACCTTAAGATCACCCAGTGATATTGCCTCCAGCCAGGTAGCCAGCAGATGAAAACTACAAACAATAAAGAACTGAATATATTGAGGGCCATCTATTCAAACCACCACAGCCACTGAGCCATTTCTCCAGCTCCAAGGTAGAGTCTCACCCTAACCCATGCTGACCTGGAATTCACTATGTAGTCTCAGGGTGGCCTCCAACTCACTGCAATCCTCCTACCTCTGCCCCTCGAGGGCTGGGATTAAAGGCATGCGCCACCACACCCGGCCAGCCCTTAAACTTAAAAAAATACTTTGTGTGTGTGTGTGTGTGTGGTGAATATGGTGTATGTACAGTATATAGTGTATGGATGTGTGTTTAGATGTGCATCTCATGACCATGCATATGGAGGCCAGCATATGCCACTTTGTTTCCCTGAGATCAGTCACTACACCTGGAGCTCCCTGGTTTTTTTGTTGTTGTTTGTGTGTGTGTAGTTTTCTAAGATAGGGTCTCGCTCTAGCCCAGGATGACCTGGAATTCAGTATGTAGTATCAGGGTGGCCTCAAACTCATGGCGATCCTATCTCTGCCTCCTGAGTGCTGGGATTAAAGGTGTGCCCTACCACGCCTGGCTTAGCTCCTTGTTTTTGGTCAGACTGGCTGACCAAAGAACCTGAGCAATTCTCCTTTCTTTATGTTGATTTATTGCTTTATTTTTTCAAGGTACGGTCTCACTCTAGCCCAGGCTGACCTGGAATTTACTCGGTAGTCTCAGGGTAGACTCAAACTCACTGCAATCCTCCCAATTCTGCTTTTTGAGTGCTGGAATTAGAGGCGTGTGCCTCCATGCCCATCTCATTCTCCTTTCTTCATTCCCCTCAGAACTGGAGCTATAGGTGTGGGTGGCCACATCTAGCTGTTTACATTAGTACTGGAGATCAACTTGTGTCCACGTGCTTGCAGAGCAGGCACTCTCACCTGCTGAGCCAGCTCCCCAGCCCTTGAACTCCAAATTTTATCCCAAGAGCTAACCCTTGTACCCTCATCCCTCAGCTGGAACTAGACTGAGTGCTGGCCCTGGCCTAACTAGAGTCCTAACTATGGGGGTGGGTGCTGGAGAGATGGCAAAGAGGTTAAGGTGCTTGCCAGCAAAGCCTGGTTCAGCTCCCCAAGACCCACGTCGAGCCACATGCACAAAGTGGTGCTTGCGTCTGGAGTTTGTTTGCAGTGGTTGGAGGCCCTGGCGCACCCAGGTTTTCCCTCTTTCAGTCTCCCTCTCCGGGGAAATAAATAAATGAATGAATTTCAAGTCCTGACTGTGAGGGATGGCGGCTCACCTTGGGCAGTTCTTGAAAGAGCTCCCCAAGTTTGAGGATGATGAGGAGGATGAAAAGGGATGACACAGCTCCGGCCACCTGCGGGGTAGGAGGCAAACAAAGGTGGCACCACCCTGGCAGGGCGGTATGCGTGCCCAGAGCCACCTCCGCCCCCACGCTCATCTCCAAGGCCCACCTGCGTGTTGCCCCCAGTGCTCTCCTGCACCAGGCTCCGAGACATTGAGCAACTCACAGGGAAGCACTGGAAAATGCCTCCAATGAAGTTACTGAAGCCAAGGGCTATCAGCTCCTGGTGGGGAGAACATGGGTCGGGGAAGACTTAGAAGAGATGCCTGGATGCTGTCCCACACCAGGACCAGGCTCATGCACTCCAAACCCCGCCCCCCTGCCCCCATTTAATGTCTTCCAAAGATCTGGCTGCTGTCCACACATCCCGTTTTCCCCACTCAGTCTCTCACCTGATCCCCATCCACCATCACTGAGAGCCTCTGTCAGGCTACACACCCCCTCCACGTCTGTCATCGCCCGTACCTGGTTGCTGTCCACACGGTAGCCATGTCTGAGGGCAAAGATCTTTCCTAGGGAGATGGCAATGGCAAAACCAACCACGGCAATGGCGAAGGCATTTCCCACGAGCATGGCAAACAATTCAGGATTAGGTGCCACTGGAGATACCAGCCTGGATATAACATCTGTGAGGTCAGAGGATGGTCCTGGCCCCGGCTTCTCCAATATCCATGACAGGCCCAGAGCTCACCTTGCTGGGATGGTGCCCACAACATCCACCCCGGAGCTGTTCTTCAGGTCCACACCGTAGGAGATGCCTGTGGCCCCAATGAGCTGTGGGGACAGGACAAAAGTTAGGTAGGTGGATAAACCATTTTGGGCCAGGCATGGTAGTACATGCCTTTAATCCCTGCACTTGAGAGGCAGAGGTCAAAAGATCATTGTTGATACTTGGGCTGCAAGGCTACTGAAAAATCCTGCTGGAACTGAGCTGATAACCTCCTCCATGTAGACCAGCTGACAGAAAGCTGGAAGAAGCCACTCTGCATGCAGTTCAATGGGAGAGAGAGAAATCACCAGTGAAGATACTCAACAATGGACACTGCAAGTCTTATATTTTGCCAGCCAGACCAAATGAGCCAAGGGATGCAATAGTAGCATGTATGTCATGGTGGAAACAAACTGCCTTCTAATTGGACTGGAGGCCCGCTCCATGGGAGGAGATACATCCCTGATACTGAAAACCTACAACAGGGTTAGTCATGAGCCCTAGGGGTATAACATCTGCTGCTGTCTGGCTAAATGTATATACTATGCTCATTAAACTGCCCAGTAAGCACTTCTCTTAATGTTCATACCCGTATATTAATGCTACTCTCGCTTTTGGTAGAGAACCTTCTCTTTTCAGATGGCCGTGACCTTGGGACCTTGGGACTCAGAAGGCATCACGGTGCTGGAAAGAAGCGACAGGAGTGCTCAGCACTGAAATATCTCTATCACACCTTCCAAGGCTTAAGATCCATTGTGGAAGAGGTGGCAGAAAAAATGTAAGAGCCAAAAGAAGGGTAGGACTCCTTATAATGTGCTCCTCCAGACACAAAATGGCCTGGATATCCATGACCTCACAGTGCCTGACACTACCTACACAAGACCATCATAATAGAAGGAAAAGATGATGACATCAAAATAATAGAGACTGATTGAGAGGGGGAGGTGATATGATGGAGAATGGAGCTTCAACGGGAAAAGTAGGGGGAGGGAGGGCATTACCATGGGATACTGTTTACAATCATGGAAGTTGTTAGTTAATAATAAATAAATAAAAGGTAGGAGGATCGCTATGAGTTCGAGGTCACCAGGTCAGCCTGGGATAGAGTGAGACCAACCCTTGAAAAACTAAAAAATAAACTAAAAAAAAAATAAAATTGGTCAGGTTTCTTGCCTTCTGTCTCCCAAAGTGGTTTATTTAGTTGTTTTTTGTTTGTTTGTTTGTTTTTTGTTTTTTCGAGGTAGGGTCTCACTCTAGTCCAGGCTGACCTGGAATTTACTATGTAGTTTCAGAGTAGCCTCAAACTCACAGTGATCCTCCTACCTCTGCCTCCCAAGTGCTGGGATTAAAGGTGTGAGCCACCACACCTGGCTCTGTCTTTTTTTAAATCTTGTATGTATGAGTGTGGATGTGTGCACACCACTGCACATGTGTGGAGGGTACCAGTCCTTGAGGCAGGGTCTCTTCGACTGCCACTGCATTTTCCAGGCTAGCTGGCAGGAGAGGTACTGTTTCTGCCCACCATTTCACCCTGGGCACACTGGGCTAACAGATGTGTTAACACTTCCAACTTTTACAAGAACCAACCTCCTATCCTCACACTTGCACAGCAAGCACTTTATCCGCTGAGCCATTTCCTCAGCCACTCAAATCTTACTATTATTTATTTATTTTCAGGTAGAGTCTTGATCTAGCCTAGGCTGACCTGGAATTCACTATGTAGTTTCAGCCTCGAACTCACAGCGATCCTCCTACCTTTGCCTCCCAAGTGCTGGGATTAAAGGCGTGTGCCACCATGCCCAGCTAATGTTTTTGTTTTTAAATATCAGTTTTTAAATTTATTTTTAAAGACTTTAGTTTTATGTATTTATTAATTAGAGACAGAGAGAAGAAGGGAGGGAGAGAGAATGGGCGCGCCAGTGCCTCTAGCCACTCACTGCAAACGACCTCCAGACACATGCACCCCCTTGTGCATCTGGCTAACGTGGGACCTGGAGAATCAAAACCAGGGTCCTTAGGCTTCAGATGCATGTGCCTTAACCACCAAGCCATCTCTCCAGCCCAATTTAAAAATTTTTATTGGCAACTTCCACAGTTATAGACAATAAGCCATCGTAATTCCCCTCTCCTCATTTTTTTTTTTTTTTTTTTTGAGTCAGGGTCTTACTCTAGTCCAGACTTGGAACTCATTCTGTAGTCCCTAGGATGGCCTTGAACTCCTACCTCAGCCTCTTGGATGCTGGGACTAAAGGCATGCAACATCATGCCAGATTCCCCCAAATTTTTTTTTTATTCAACTATCTACATATCTATCGTTATCATATATAATAAATATTTATTCTTTTTATTTTTATTATTATTATTTTGGTTTTTCAAGGTAGGGTCTCACTTTAGCTCAGGCTGACCTGGAATTCACTATGTAGTCTCAGGGTGGCCTCGAACTCACGGTGATCCTCCTACCTCTGCCTCCCGAGTGCTGGGATTAAAAGCATGTGCCACCACCATGCCCGGCTAAATATTTATTTTATTTTAGAGAGTAGGTATTTTTATGCCAGGGCCTCTTGCTGCTGCAAATGAACTCTAGACATATGTACCACTTTGTGCTTTCTGGCTTTATGTGGGTACTAGGGAACTGAACCTGGGTCATCAGGCTTTGCAACCAAGCCTTTAGACACCGAGCCCCCATTTCCCCAGCCTCCAAAATCTAGGACCTACATCACCATTTTTTTTTCTTTTCTCTTCTTGTTTTTTCAAGATAGGGTCTTGCTCTAGCCAAGGCTGACCTGGAATTCACTATGTAGTCTGAGGGTGGCCTTGAACTTATCGCAATCCTCTTACTTCTGCCTCCTGAGTGCTGGGATTAAACGTGTGCACCACCATGCCTGGCTATTTTATTTATTTACTTATTTGAGAGACAGAGAGAAAGAGAGAATGGGCATTCCTGGGCCTCTAGCCACTGCAAACAAACTCCAGACACATGTGTCACCTTGTGCATCTGGCTTATGTGGGTACTGGGGAACAGAACCTGGGTCCTTAGGCTTCACAGGCAAGCACCTTAACCTGTGAGCCATCTCTCCAGCCTGACATCATCACCATTTTGGGAAAGGGAACTAATATCCAGGGTAATAAAGCAACCACCATGGGGTTTCCTTCTGCAGTTCCCCCAATACTAAGGAACCTTCACAGTGGCCATTCCAACTAGCCCTCAGATATCTCCAAGCTATCCACATGGGCCCCATGTAACCTCACATGCCCTTCCCCACCTTCCCTGCCCCACAAACCGTGAGTAGCTCCCCAGGTATCGGCAGGGGCAGAAATCGCTGCAGCTTGCCATTCAACAGTTTCACCAGCACGAGCGCCACTCCTGACACCAGCGCAGTGACCGCCGTGGCAGGCACAGTTGTCGGCAGCTTCCAGCAGATATCCAGCAACGTCTGAGGAGAGGCGGCATCACAGCCAGCCCTTGAGGTGATGGGGGCACGCCTACCCCGCCCTCCTCCCCTCCCTCTCTCACTCACATAGATGAGGGACAGTGGCCCAGTGTAACTTTTCGGATGGATGCCAAACACATACTTGAGCTGTGAGATGAAGACCTGCACAGACGCAGCCGTGGTATAGCTGCGGACCAGAGGCTCCGACAGGTAGGTGACCACGAAGCCGAAGTGCACCAGGCCCAGCCCCACCTGTGGGGGGGCGCCAAGGGCAGTCAGGGGAGGCAACTGCTAGGTGTGATCAAGGGCAGCTGAGGTTAGAGGGGGATGGTGCCGGTTAAGACACCTGGAGATCTGCGGTTATTGGGGGAGGGTTAGGCAGCGGGGAGAGAGGGGGACGTGGGCTTGTAGGCAGTGGAGAGAAGTGGGAAGGCCAAATATTCCAGGCATTCCACACCTGGAAGAGGCCAACCAAGAAACTGAGTGTGTAGGCCACCTGCACGCGGGCATCATTAACTGTGGTGTTCAAGCCTTGCAGGAAGGCCTCGTCTGCAGTCAGGGATTCTGTCACACCACCCACCATCACAGATATTATAGCAAAGGTTCCTGTAGGGGGCAGGGCAGCACAGGTATGAAAAGAAGAGCTTTAGTCTTTTGTTTTGTTTTGTTTTGTTTTTTGTTTTTTTTTTTTTTGGGGGGGGGGTTCGAGGTAGGGTCTCACTCTAGCTCAGGCTGACCTGGAATTCACTATGTAGCCTCAAGGTGGCCTTGCACTCGTGGTGATCCTCCTACCTCTGCCTCCCGAGTGGCTGGGATTAAAGGCGTGCTGGGATTAAAGGCGTGTGCCACCACGCCCAGCTTTTTTTTTTTTTAATTTAATTTAATTTTTATTTTTTGGTTTTTCCAAGGTAGGGTCTTGCTCTAGCTCAGGCCGACATGGAATTCACTCTGTATTCTCAGGGTGGCCGTGGACTCCCAGAGATCCTCTTCCCTCAGCTTCCTGAGTACTGGGATTAAAGATGTGCACCACCACACCTGGCACTGGAGCCTTATGTCTTAATGGAGGCGCTGAGGATATAGCTCAGTTGGTAGTGTTTGCCTATCATGCACGAGATCCTGTGTTTGATTCCTAGCACCACATAAAGCCAGGCATGGCGGTATAATGCCTGTAATCCCTGTACCCAGGAGGTGAAGGCAAGAGGACCAGAAGTTCAAAGGTCAGCCTCAACTACGTACAAAGTTTGAGGCCTAAGGGACACACAGGCTGTCTGTGGAATAGGAAACTGGTTCTGCCTCAGGCTGGCCAGGTTTCGGCAAAATTCTGGGCTTCTTGTACTGCTTGGGACGATCTATGGGCCAGTTCCCTGGACATGAGGCCCTCTCTCCCAAGCTGCTCAGTCCTGCTCACCCCTCCCCCACCCTGTCCTCCATAGAGAATACGGACCTCCTCCTGGAAGGCTAGGCCTGACTCCACTTACCCACAGAGATGTGCCGAGAAGTACCAAACAAGAAGTAGACGAAGACAGGGTAGAAGGAACTATAGAGGCCAAACACAGGGGGCAGTCCAGCCAGGAGGGCATAGGCTAAGCCTGAGGGAAGAATGGCAGCAATGTAAACTTAGAGATAAGGGTCTCAGAAAGTCAGGGAAGGGGCTGGAGAGATGGCTCACTGGTTTCACTGCTTTCTTGCGAAGGCTGGGGTTTGATTCCCCCATATAAAGCCAGATGCACAAAGTGCTGCAGGCAAATGGTAGGGGGCCCTGGTGCACCCACATTCTATCTCTCTTCCCCTCTCCTTGCAAGTAAATACTTAAAACACAAATGGAGCTGGAGATGGCTTAGTGGTTAAGGTGCCTGAAAAGCCAAAGGACCTAGGTTTGATTCCTCAGAACCCACGTAAACCAGAGGTACAAGGTGGCGCGTGTGTCTGGAGTTGGTTTAAAGGGGCTAGAGGCCCTGGAGCACTCATTCTCCCTCTATCTGCCTCTCTGTCTCTCATAAATGGAAAGAAAAAAAAAAAAAGGCATGGAAATCCATGTCCTGGGTCAGGGGTCATTTTTCTAAGGCTTCTTGTTTGGGAGATCACAGATCACAGACCTTGCAGGCCAGGACCCTGACGGTGGCTCACCCTGTGGAAGCTGCATGATGGCCACACTCAAGCCAGATAACAGGTCACCCACGAGCCACTCACGCACAGGATAGCGGGGTAACCAGCCCAGGACTGGGATGTGTTGAAGCAGAAGGGCCCGAGCCCGAGCACGGGAGCATCTGGGAATATGAGAGGTCAGTATCAGAAATGGGGGCTGGAGCCAGACATGGTGGCGCACACCTTTAATCCCAGCACTCGGGAGGCAGAGGTAGGAGGATCGCTGCGAGTTTGAGGCCACTCTGGGACTCCATAATGAATTCCAGGTCAGCCGGGGCTACAGTGAGATCCTACACAAAAACCAGAAAAAAAGGGCTGCCTGGACCCTACCAGCTCCCAGACCTCTACCCTCGGCCTTACCGAAACCAGGTTCGCCACCGGTAGGTCCTGGGTGCTAAGCTCCATTGTCCCAGCTCCTCCAGCTGCTGCTGGTTCAACAGCGACCTTTCCACATGATAGTCTCGCTTTTGCAGCTCCATCACTTGGGGACAGTCTGCGTGTCCCGCGGTCTGGGGTGGTAAGATCACAGACATCCTGTAAGGGTTCCCCTTGTTTAAGCTTTCCTAAGGTTCCAGCTGGGGCCAGAAAGTCACATACCTGATTTTTCTTTCTTTTCTATTATATTTTATTATTTTTATTTATTTGACAGAGAGAGGAAGAGGCAGATACAATGGGTGCACCAGGGCCTCTAGCCACTGCAAACGAACTCCAGATGCATGCGCTTACATCTGGCATACATGGGTCCCGGGGAACTGAACCTAGGGCCTTAGGCTCCACAGGCAAGCGCCTTAACCACTAAGCCATCTCTCCAGTGCCATACCTGAGTTTTCCAGACCCAAAGATCAACGGTAGATCCAGCCCCAGCTGATCCCGGAGGGCCTCATGCCCACACCCAGGCAGAGGCAGGACCTGAACTTTGGCTGCTGGAAGCCTCTTTCTGGGACAAAGTCTCTCCCGAAAGAAGAGATGAGCATGACCTATACATCCAGCCTAGGTGTGGCTGCCCAGCCCTGAGGACCGGTCCAGGTCTAGGTCCAGGTCCAGGCAGATTGCACCTCTCAGTCCAGTCCCCTTCTCCCAACCCCTTTGCTCTCCCTGAGCTAATCTCAGTTCAGTCAGTGCAGGCGTCCCTATCCAGAGGCGCCAGGAGCCTCGCCTGATTTGCTGAGAACAGTCAGGGAAGGGATCCAGCAAACCAGAGATCCAATCTGCAAGCAATGCTCTCCCCAGTCTTCAGGCCTACAGATAGGAGTCTGGCTCTCTGGAGGAAGGATGGCTTTACCCTTGGGCCTCTAGCTCCAGGGTCCAGGTCTGGGAAAGCCAAGGGGGGAATCTGTGGGAAGGAAGAAGTCTTTCCAGAGAAACATTTCAACTAGGGAACAGGAGTTTTCGAAAGCCGATCTAACCTCGAAGGAACTCTGACCTGTCTGGAAAAAAGTCTTCACCGGCCAGGCGAGTTCTAGCCCGGAGGGGAATCTCTCATGTGCCAACAGGCTCTTCTCCGCAGTGGGAGAAGTCCTTTACTATGGAGAAGGGGGAGGGAGAAGGGTTCTTATCTGGGGAATACTTTTACCAAGGGGAAGCTGACCTGGAGGAGACTTCTATGGAATGGGAAGCAGCTGTCCTCTAGGAACAGATTTTCAAGGGGGGGGGGCAACTTGGGTGTGGGGGGGTAGTATCTAGCATATTGGGGAAAGGTTCACCCGTTAGGAGCGTTCTGATCTGGGAGAAACTAACGGAGGGAAGAGGATCCCGCCAGACGGGCAGGAACTCACCTGGGAAGCGCCTCTAACCTAGATTTTCCAGGCTGGAGGAGGGAGTCGAGTAAGTTGCAAGGAAGATTCTCGGCACTGCCGTCACATGGAGATCTTAAGAAGCCCTTTCTCTCCCCAGCTCCGAGAGATCACTCTAGTCTTCTTAAAGGGTTCCCTCCTCCCGCCTGGTGGGCGGAGCCTTGGTCCTTGGCCTCACCCATATAGGCGGGCCCTGCGGCCTGCAGCGCCCGAGCTCACCCCTCGGCCGATTGCACCCACAATGTGGTAAGGACCTCAGTGGTTCCACAGGCCTGGCCAAAGCCTCTCCGGCGAGGGCCTCCCAGTGCCAACGCGCCCCAACACACACGCGTCCTGCGATGGAGCTCCTTGGCACCTGTACCCACCTCCCTGCGGCGCAAGTTAGGTCTTGGGGTAGCAATCCAGCGACAAAGCCTCAACGGTTGGGTCGGCGAGGGGTGGGAGGGTGTGTGGGGGGGGTCGTGCCGGCTCCCGCACACCCCCCCACTGCAAACGGGCGGGTCACCCGAAGAAAATTGGCAAAGCGGTAAAGCGAGGCTCTTGCAGGCGAGAAATGCCTGCTCGACCACCCCCGCCGGGAAGCCCACGTGGCAGGGCCTGCTAAAGCACCTCGCGGACACGCTGAACCTGGACGCCGCCCATCATTCACCCGGACCCCTCTAACCCGGTGGATGGTGGCGCCGGGCCTCGGATAGAGCCCGGCGCAAGCTCCCGTAGGCTAATCCCAGCGCTGGAGGAGCATCTTCCCACCAATCAGCGTCTTGGGGGCGGGACCTCGGGGCGAGAGCGTGTCTAGGCCCGAGGGGCCTGGAGAAGGCGGGTTTAACCCTTTCTTCCTCGGCGGCCTAGATCTGGCTGGCCCTGGCTGATTTGGCGGTCCTCTTCCTTGGAGCGCGGTGGCACTGTACGACCAGTGGAACCAGAGACCCTGCAAGCGCCTCAATGGATAGATCGGATCCTACGAAGGTCCTTGGCTTTTTCTGGGGTATTGCCATAGAGTGTGACCCCCAGTTGAGATTCAGGTGGGGGTGTCTCTCTCTCTCTCTCTCTCTCTCTCATGCCTCCAAGTAGTGGGTGCCACTCTCGGATTCCCTGTGAGACCCATTCAAATCTAGCTACATAGACCACAGAAACGAAGCCCCTCTGGAGGTCTGGAGGCACATCCTCTGTAAGATTCCTTTGTTTTTGTTTTCTTTTGTTTTTCCGCTTCTTAGGAACTCAACTTTCTGGTCAGCTCCAAGTCAGAAAGACTGGTAAGAGTCAAAACTGTCAGTGGGCAAGGCAGGAACTACAAGGGCAACTCCTAGGTTTGGTTTGATAAAGTGGGCAGAGCCACAAATTGCCAGGCCTAGGAGCACACCCTGAGCCTTATGGAAGGCTTCTGTGCTGTTGCCTAGACTGGGAAAGAGGCTTCCCTTGTCACCCTATCCTACCCCAAGCTCCTGCACCCCAACTTTAGGCTCCAATCACAAGGTGAGGGACCAGACGTCAGAGTGAAAGAGACTGAAAGCCATCCCAAAAATCTCCCATGAAGTAGGCTAAAAATAGCTGGATATTTTTGGGGGCGAGGAAGGCCAGACTCCTGAAAGGTCATCACAGCCATCATCTTACTACCTCTGACCGCAACAGAAAGAGACAACAAGTGTTTTCTATAGAAGTTTATTCCCAAAACAGAGCGCGGCTTCACGGAACAATTTACACGGACAGGAAAGAGGGCCGCTGGGCTAGAAGGGGGACCCTCAGAGAGGGGCATCTATAGAACCTAGGACATAGCAAGGACTCTCCCACCCACAGCAGGCCACTCAGCCCCTGCACAGGCTGGGGTTATCCTGGGTGAGGAGAGCTGGAGTCCTGGCTGGTGAGATTTGGCACCAGTCAGGGAAGTAGGACTTTTCATCTTGGAAACTGCCTCCCAAGAGTATGCAACGGGCGGGGGTGTGGGGAGGCATCTGCACAGAATCCCAACCCTGCACAACCACTGTTCCCAGCGGCCAGAAGATAGCTACTCCCAGGCCTTCCAGGTGTGCTAGGACACACGCTGACTCGCTGGCCTGAGAGAGCTGCAGGTTAGAAAACCCTCTTAAGGTGGCCAGGTTCAGGGTTATCACAGATGGATCCTCCAAACCCCATTCCCACTTTCCCTACCTTTCACTTGTAAACAAAGGAGAAAAGACAAAACAAAACATTCTCAACTGTAAACAAAGTGTTAACAAATTCAAACTTTTAAGTTGTAAACAAAGTAATTTTTTTTAAAAAAAAAAAATCTTGACCTGTAAACAAAGTAACAAAGTTTTAAAGTCCTGGAGTTCTGGACATTGTACAAAGGAAGAGAAGAAAGTTTTGTGAACCAAGTCCTAAGGGTCACTTTTCCCTTTATAAGGGAGTAAAAGAGGGTGGAACTGAGTCACTTCTGCAGCCTGGTGCCTGGGGCCAGGGAGGATCCTGTAAACTAGGGAGACAGCGGCACCTACATTCTGGGTCTTGAATTCCCTTGTTTCTGCTCCCTTTGTCCCCCCCCCCCCACTCACCCCTAAGAGGGTAGTGTCGGGATTCAAATGGCACCACAGATAACTGTTGCTCAGGCAGGGGAAGGGGAGCGGACCCCTTCACCCACCCTCTGCAGGAATGTCTGAGTAGAGGCTCGAGACCCTTCCCAAGGGAGAAGGGGAAGCCTTGTTCTGTAAACATGACACCTGCTGCTCTACCAGCGCCCACAGCATCAGTCCTAGGTCATAAGGCAGTAAGTGGCAGGGACTCCATGTAATAAACATACGTATCCCCAGAGAGGAGCGGCATGAGTGAGACTCCAGAAGGGGAATCAAAGGACCCCGATTTCCTAGACCAATTTCCAACCCCAGAAGTTTGGCCAGTGGGGCATTCGAGAAGATGCAAAGATCACATTTGTACTTTGGGCCCCCCGACAACATTCAGATCAATGTGGGGACCCAAATGAGGCTAAACTGCATCTCTCTCCCATCCCCCCTCTCCCCTCCCAGCCCAGCCTCAGACCCCCACCCCCAGGAAACAGAAAAGCTGAAAAATAACATAAGCATATCTCTCTGGTTACAAAGGTACAAAATGTATAAAAGTCCTCCCTTCCATCCCCACCCTCCTGCACCTGTCACACGCATGCCCAGATGCGCATGGGATCCCAGCAACGCTGGGGCTTCGGTCCCAAGGAGGTGGCCTTGGGCTCAGCCCCCTGGTATCTCTTCTGTCAGCCCAAATCCTCGGATGCCCTTGGCTGTTCCTTATCCGCCTGCCAGCCCCTCACGAGTGGCCCTCACTTCTGGGGACTCTGCAGAGTGGAATGGAGAAATCCAAGGTCATGGCTGAGCGGATGCTGCCTCTTGGCCCTGAGTCCCTTCATGGCCACCCCTGGGCTCTGAGTCCTCTACACATCCAGCCGGAGTCCCCGGGCTTCCGTGTGTGGTACAGGCACTATGCTAAGCATTTTTTTTTTTTTTAAGACAGATAACATGTCACAAATTTCCACATCTCAACGAGTTGGTTTCTACAGACCCCCTTCTGCCAACACACTGAGCGGCTTGTATTCTGCCAAGGGGACACCAAGTGACAAGGCTCCAACTCCGACTGTGACTCCACAGCCCAAGCTCTCCAGGGGAACCCAGGTGGGTCAGCTCCTTCCCCACCCCTCAGCACCCCTCCAGAGCCCCAAGTCCTGCTCTGGCCCTTCTCTCCGTCCTCTCCCAAGGGTCCTGCTCAGACCTGTTGGTTCCCTGTCCCTTATCTCTCCCCAGGCCTCTTTCCTTCCCTCTGCATTCATCAACCAGGGTTCTCAAGAAGGTGTACATCTGATCAAGTTGACAACAGAGCTTAACCATCACACTGTCATCCCCATCTCTTACCCTGCAGACCCCCCCCCCCACCGCCACCGAACCTAAACTAGCTGTTTCTTTGCGAAAGGCACGCCTCCTGCTAGCTTTCAAGTCATGGCAACTCCCTGCTCCTCCCCACTTCCATCATCCCTTCTCGGAGCTACTTCTGGGCATGTCAGCCATCTTCAACCCTGCAGGCACCAGAGATGTCCCAGTCCTCCTCGCCTGCCCCACAGGCCCAGCATACCCCTTAGGCAAAGCTTCTGGGCAGCGCCTTCTCCTCACTGACCCTTGCAAAATACCTTTCACTTTGAGGCCCTGACTCCTTCCTGACCCCTCCACTTCAGCCAGTGGAGGCACTTAGGTGGGATGAGAATGGGAGACAGGCTCTAGTCATACCTCGGGCCAAGTCTGCTGAGCTGAGCCTCAGGTAGCCCCCACACACCTGTCTCCCGGCCCCCAGGGTGGACCCCCGGGGTGAGAGAGACATACAGGAGATTGTCCTAGGCTGATAAGGGTGTGACCAGCTGGCTGAGCCCTGCTTACTCTGAGTCAGGCGACAGCTCCGAGATGCTGTGGGATGTTGCCGAGTGAGGAGTGGAGGGACCCAGTGCAGAGGCTGTGGCAGAAGGCGTGGCAGTGGTGTGGGGGCCCGAGGGCGTGCTTGAGGACTGCACAGAAGAGAGAGCTGAGGAGTTGAAAGAGGCGAGGATGGAAGAGAGGATGCCCAGCTGCTCAGTGGAGGGGCCGTGGCTGGGGCCACTGGCTGGGTCCTCCCTGGCTCTGAGCAGTTGCGGGGCTGGTCCAAGAGCCTCTCGTGAAGGGTGCCTGCTAGGCACCTGGTCCAGCTGCTCCCGAGAGTTCGAGCTCCTAGACAGAGAGTCCAGGGGCCGCGCTGGCAAGAGGGGGTCCCTTGAGAGTTGCCGCTGCGGAGACAGGGCCAGAGGCGGGTGATGATGTGGGTCAAGGTCCCGGGTGCGGCGGGGCGGGGGCAGTGTGCTCAGCCATTCTCGGGGTGCCCCTAAGTCCAGCGCATCCCGTGACCCGAAGCGGCCAGCTATGGCGCCTGGGTAGTCCCGGGGTGGCTGTCTCCGTGGCAGGGTGCTACCCCGATCTCGAGGCTCCAGGCGGCCCGGCATAGCATCCAGGCGTTCCTGGGAACCCGGCCGGCTCAGGGGTCGTAGAGCAGAGGCCGGGGCCTCCTCTAGTCGCTCCCGGCTCAGCTGCCTCCGTAGCAGCAGGTCCAGCTGTTCTCGCGAAGAGTAGCGGCTGGCTGGCTGGGAGAGACTGCCCGTGCCGCCGCCAGCATAGATGCGGCCGTAGGAAGCAGCAGGCACTGCGCGGTGGCCCAGGGTGGCTGCGCGGCACCAGGACAGCTCAGGAGCGCCCCGGGCTTGTGGCACCAGTGGGTACTGCAACCGGTTCTTCAGGATGCCTACAGGAGGCAGAGAATGGGGGGCAGGGTGTGTCTCAGGGGGCAGGAAGGAATTCCCTGAGTCTAGCCAGGAAAAGTGGCCGCTCCTGGGATTCCCTGCCATAGAACTGGGTACACAGCAAACTCCAGAAGTCCCAAAGGGCAGTGGGACAAGAGTCTGAATGGGGAGACAGTCATCCTTTTAGTCAGGTTAGGACAGTTGCCACAGAGCAGAGTGGGGGGCAAAACCTCCCCATAAGGTGAGAAGAGAGGGAACACCAGGCCCAGGAGATGCAAGCCGGGGTCAAAGGGGGGAAAGAATCTCTTGGGTTGGGGCAGGAACAGAGTCCGTGGGGTCCCTGTGATGCATGACTGAGCACAGAAACCTCTTGTATTGGTGCAGGGACAACGTCTGGGGTGCCTGTAAGCAGAACAGAGGACACCAGACTCCGGGACCAGAGCAGGATGTCTGGACTCTGGGAGACAGCAGCCCCCTATGCGCGGGAGTGGAAGAGTGGGAGAGAGCGGCTTCCGCCTCTCCATAGTGCAGGCCGGGGCACAGACAGGACAAGAACTCCCTGGGTCAGGACATTGGATATGGGCAGTCTCTGGGAACCATGAAGCAGGATAGAGGAGCAAGAGCGTCCAAAAACAGAGTAAGAGCCGGAGGGATGACTTAGCGGTTAAGGTGTTTGTCTGAAAAGCCAAAGGACCCGGGTTCGATTCTCCAGGACCCACATAAAGCCAGATGCACAAAGGTGGCGCATGCGTCTGGAGTTAGTTTGCAGTGACTAGAGGCCCTGGCGTGCCCATTGGCACTCTCTATCTATCTGCTTCTTTCTCTCTCTCCCTCCCTCCTTCTCCCTCTCCTTCTCCCTCTCTCTCTCAAACAAATAAATTAAAAAAAAAAAAAGTGAGAGGAATTTCCTATTGGGAATCACAGAGCTGAAGCCCCTTGGGTCTGGGCCTAGGGTTAGGGGGTCATACCTTTCCTCTGGCGCTGGGCCCGGCCTAAGGAGGTCTCATCCCCACTGGTCAGGGCCATATCTGGCTGGTTGTTGTTGGCCGCATCTTTGCTGGTGTCCAGCCCTAGGCGTCTCTCAGAGCCCCACGTCTGCAGAGCACAGGATGTAGCCTCGCACTCCCCCGGGGCTGGCCAGTAGGACAGGAGGTCATTGCCATCCACATCTGTGGAGCCAGGGCAGGTTAGAGGAGTCTCTGGCTCGCGCCCAGTGATTCTTGGAACCCTGTGGTCCAGACTCAGTGAACCCTGACCCTAATGACCCTTCAGACCCCAGCTGTTCTCACTCAATGAGAGGAATAGGAAGGTTATCTCTTCCAGATCCATGGAGCCATTGAGAGAGGGCTTCCTGATAAGATTCCCTCCTTAACTGGAAGTGCACAGGCTGGAGATGGGAGTGTGGGGCTGAGGGATCAGGAACACTAGGTTGGACCCTAACTCGCAGGGAAAGAAGAGTTTGTAGGGATAGCATTTCATTCTGTAACACCCCTGACCTCATCAACATTGCCAAGGCTGCTCCTGAGCTCCACAGGCATTGCTAGAAAGCTGGATGGGGGCTGGAGAGATGGCTTAGTGGTTAAGGCCTTTGCCTGCAAAGCCAAAGGATCCCCAGTTCGATTCTCCAGGACCCACGTAAGCCAGATGCACAAGGGGGCACACACATCTGGAGTAAGTCTGCAGTGGCTGGAGGCCCTGGTGTGCCCAGTTTCTTTCTCTCTTTCTTTCTCTGCCTCTTTCTCTCTCTCAAATAAATAAATAAATATTAAAAAAGGAAAGAAAGCAAGCTGGATGCAGATGGTACACAGCATCCCAATGATGCCCCCAAGACTCCCAATGGGCTCAACTCAGGAAACCTAAGTAGAGATGGCAGGGTCCCCACATCACATCTAAGTGGAACACGGGCTGTCTGTCCCTGGGGTCAGAGGGCTCATCACCTTTGGGATGGGTGAGGAGCCTCTCACTCTGGGCTGCCCGCTGGAGTGGACGTTGGAAACGCCCTCGTGTCCGGCCGTTGTCCTCGCTTTCTGAAGACGGGATGGACAGACTCCTCTCCTCCTCTAAGGACAGGTCACTGTCAGAGTCAGAGTCCGCGCCTGGAGTTGGGAAGGTCCAGAGGAAGGTTTAGCAGTAGCTTGGGGAAGCAAGGGATTGGGTAGATAAGGAAAAGGGCCTGGAGCTGAGGAGCTAACAGGTGGGGCAGCAAGGAAGTCGGGATGAGGCTTGGAGCTGGAGCAGGGACAGAAGGGCTTGGGCTTATCATGGATGAGCTGGGTAAGGAGTGGGTTGGGACAGTCAGGGCTGATTCAAAGTGCCTCCTGAAGCAGTGACCTAAGGGGGACTTCTCCCAGCCGGTCAGCAACTACTTTCAGTTTGGGAAGAAGAAGGGAAATCAGCAAGATGCCCTTTGCCTCCCTCCTCCCTGACCCAGGGCTCCAATCCCACCAGCATCTCGATGGAACATAGCCACATCCAGGTCAGTGGGGCCAGCGTGAGCCTGGAGGCTGTGGTCAGCGTGGTCAGCAGCCGAGCCATGTCGAACCAGGACATTGTCCCTGAAAATGCAGGAGGCCCCCCGCCCATCATCAAACAGGAATGTGACAAGATGCTTTGAGAGCTGGGATGCTTTGAGTTCATGTGCAATGGCCTCGGGGTGTCCAGGTGTCTATAGCAGGAGGCGTCTGAGGCAGGGCCCCAAGTGGAGCCACCCACCTTAGGGCCTGGGAATATCAACCCCTGGTGAAGTGGGACTGGACTAAGTGTGGCCATTCACCTGAGGTAGCCGTGGCCCCGCTGGCTGTCCTGGTCCTGGGTCCGGCCAGAACGGGCACTGCTCACTGAGGAGACGGTAGAGGCACCAAGAGTGATGCGGATGAGGCCACTCTCTTCGAAGAGGGCTGTGTTGTTGTAAGCCCCAGACCCCTGGGAGAAAGCAGGTGGGATAGGGGATGAACCAGCCCTAAGGAAGCCCCAGATCCAGGAACCCCACAGTTCCTACCCCTGCCCCCTAGCCCAGGGAGCCCCTTACTGGCCCTGGCGCTGGCCTTGTTTCCTCAGGTGCTGCCTTCCTGGCCAGACAGGCTGGTGTCCAGGCAGCCCGGGCATCTGCATTCAGGACACAGAAGAGTAGCAGCACTGCTAGGCCCTGTGGGTCCATAAGAGTGAATGAAGAGAGATCAGAAAGGAGAAGCGGTCGGAAAAGGACCAAGACAAGCCAGGCGTGGTGGCGCACGCCTTTAATCCCAGCACTTGGGAAGCAGAGGTAAGAGGATCACAGTGAGTTTGAGGCCACCCTGAGTGAATTCCAGGTCAGCCTGGGCTAGATTAAGACCCTGCCTCAAAAAAAGGGGGGGGGGAGGGAATTACCATGGGATTTTTTTTATAATCATGGAAAATGCTAATAAAAATTAAAAAGAAAAGAAAAGAAAAAAAGATGAGCAAGAGTGTTGCTTTAATGCTGAATCTGATAATCAGCTCCAGACTATAAGAGACAGACCCTGAGGACACTCAATACCTACCAAAGCAGACATCCAGAGGCTCCTAAGAGCCCATCACTGAAGAAGACCTAAAACTCACCCACTACAACTCAGGGAATTTTGTGGAAGCAGGGGGTGGAAAGATTGTAAGAGCCACAGGTTGAGACATCGTGCCCAGAGGCATTCCTTCCCCAAAAAAATAATTGACTACCCCTCCCACAACACATAAACCACAGCCCCATAGGGAATACCTGCAACCCCACTGAGAAGGGTCCCCAGCAGAATGGGGGCAGGGATGAGAGAAAAGGGTACCAACACATGATGTATCCATACAAAATATGTTTCATAAAAAAAAAAAAAAAAGACCACCCGGGTGTGGTGGCGCATGCCTTTAATCCCAGCACTGGGGAGGCAGAAGTAGAGGATCACCTTGAGTTCGAGACCTCCCTGAGACTACATAGTGAAATCCAGGTCATCCTGAGCTAGAGTGAGACCTCAAAAAAAACAAAAACCCCAAACAAAACAAAACAAGAAACCAATAAGGGATCATCCAGGGATCAGCAGGAGTTCCTGTGGGTAAGCAAGGGGTAGGGTGTCAATCATTGCAGGTCAGCATGAGTCAGGGAGGAGTCCAAGGGCAGCTTAGAAAGTCAACAGGGCCAGTAGTGAGGCCAAGTGGTAGGAGTGACTGAAGTCAGTGATGGTTAGTGTGGGTCATCAAGGGGCCAGGAGCCACAGTGTTGGAGGCCAACCCAGAATCAGTACCCAGCTTGATGTCTATGTCTAGCTGAGAGTCAGCTCGAGGCCTAGAGTTAGCAGCTAGGGCCAGTGGTCTGAGGTTATCACCCAGCCTGTCAATAGTCACAGTGAGCTCCAGGCTGGGACAAATGTTCTACCTCAGGTTTGGCTAAGCCTGCTAAAACCCCATTAGGCTTGGGGGTGGGAGAAGGGCACTAGAGGTACCTGGAGGCCACAGAGTCCAGCATGGAGGTAGTGGAAGGCCAGGATGCTGTGGTTGACTGCCAGGAGGCCAAAGAGCCAGGAGGCACTGACCAGCAGGAGGAGCAGAAAGGAGCTGCGAAGGGTCCTGCTGTGAGGACATAGGAGGACACAGGAGGACACACCAGGGTCAAGCAGGGCTCATGTAGGGGACACAGGAGGATGCACAAGGGACATGGAAGAAAAGCAACTCACATAGAAACATGGAAGTCCCAGGAGGACACTAGGGAAGATGGGAAGTCACACAAAGAACAAGAAGAGCACTCAGGGAGCTATGACAGGACATGGAGGATGACAGAGGAGTATGGAGTATGGAGCCACGACAGGACACGGGGGTGGGGGGACAGAGGAGTACGGCAGCCACGACAGGTCACGGGGGAAGACAGAGGAGAGTATGGCAGCCACGACAGGACACGGAGGAAAGACAGAGAAGTACGGCAGCCACGACAGGACACGGCGGCGGGGGGGGGGGGACAGAGGAGTACGGCAGCCACGACAGGACACGGCGGGGGGGGGGGACAGAGGAGTACGGCAGCCACGACAGGACACGGCGGGGGGGGGGGGACAGAGGAGTACGGCAGCCACGACAGGACACGGGGGAAGACAGAGGAGTACGGCAGCCACAAGGGGACACGGGGAAGACAGAGGAGTACGGCAGCCACGACAGGACACGGGGGGGGGGGGGGGGAGACAAGAGGAGTATGGCAGCCACGAGAGGACATGGGGGAAGACAGAGGAGTAGAGCAGCCACGAGAAGACACGGGGAAGACAGAGGAGTAGAGCAGCCATGAGAAGACACGGGGGAAGACAGAGGAGTATGGCAGCCCTGAGAAGAAACATAGACAATAGGTGGGAACATACAGGGCATGGGACAAAGTGAATTACCCAGGCCATGAACGACTCTGGGAAGACCCAGGGGACTAGGAGACAGCAGAGTTGGAAGCACATGTGAAGCCACAGTATGGCAAAGGCACCAACGAGGGACCGCAGGCCAGGCAGGAATGACTTCATCCCTTCATGCAGAATTTGAAGTCCAAATTCTATCAGGTGTGCTCGGGAAGCCCAGATCCCACCCGGGAGTGTCTGCCATCCCAACAACCCCCACTTGCCCCAGCAAACCAACTCACAGCATAGAGGTCTTCTTGGCCTCCCTCTGCCCTGCGGAGCAGGATGTGCGGGCAGCGAGGAGAAACATAGTCCCGTTCATCTGGACCCATGGTCAATACGTAGGGCCGAGCATGGCAGGAAAAGAGACAGGGACAGTGAGAGACAGTGACAGAGAAAGACCAAGATGACAGCCAGAACCAGAACCACAAAGAGTTGGGGGGAAGAGAGACCAAAACAGAAAGAGGCAGACAGAGGGGTAGAGAATCACAGAGACTTAAATCGTAGAGGCTTAAAACCACAGAAAAAGAAATAGAAAAGGCAAGAGGGAACATAACTAAGAGAGAGAGAAAAAGAGAAGCTGGGTGGCACACACCTTTAATCCCAGCACTCAGAGACCACACAGTGAATTCTAGATCAGCCTAGGCTAGAGCAAGACCCTACCACACACACACACACACACAAAAAAAAAAAAAAAAAAAAAAAAAAAATTAAAAAGGCTGGAGAGATGGCTTAGAGGTTGACACATTTGCCTGCAAAGCCAAAGGACCCAGGTTCGATTCTCCAGGACACACATAAGCCAGATGCACAAGGTGGTTCACACATCTGGAGTTTGTTTGCAGTGGCTGGAGGCTCTGGCACAACCATTCTCTCTCTCTTTCTCTCTATCTGCCTGTTTATCTCTGTCTTCTCTCTCTCAAATAAATAAAAAAGAAACAGAGGCAGAGACAGAAAGAGTGACCAAATCTCTGACTCTGTGTCCCCCACCTCCATGCCAGCTGAATAAGAGTTCACTCTGTGATCAGATAGGAGGTGGGGAAGGCCGGGTGTGGTGGCGCATGTCTTTAATCCCAGCATTCGGGAGGCAGCAGTAGGAGGATGGCCATGAGTTTGAAGCCACCCTGAGACTACAGAGTGAATTCCAGGACAGCTTGGGCTAGATCTGGGCTAGAATGAGACCCTACCTTGAAAAACAAAAGAACAAACATCAAAGAGGTGGAATAAACTTAGGATGCCTATGTGCTGCCACTTGGCACACCATGATACTTTCTGCCAGTCCTCTCCCTCCTGGCAGTGAAACGCACTGGTGGCACCAACTGTCAGGCACTTACCACTATGACAAGAACAACAGGGCCAGCGAAACTCCAGATGAGTGGTTCATGGATGGAGATCCAGCAGAAGTCGGGGTTCCCATAACCCTCAGGATGTAGGCCAACAGCAAGGCCTTGAGAGAGATAAAGAGTATGACCAAAGGGTAATGTTCTAAATTCTGACCCCATGTGTGGAGCAAATGTAATCAGGCTCCTCTCTCTGAGTAGATGAGATGGCACGGGGGTGCTGAGGTTGGGAGGGTCATGAAAGGGACTGGGCACACGGCCAGGGGTGAGAAGACCATGTGATGGGCAGAGAGAGGTTAAGGGTCACAGCCCTGAGCGGGAGAGGCCTCACCCAGCAGCACTGCGGGAACGCCCCAGCCCAGGGCGTGGTAGAAACGCATGGCCCCGCGGTCCACATTGCGAGGCTCGACCTGCATGCGGTAGAGGTGCAGGCCCTGCACGAGGAGCCACGCGAAGGTGCTGAGGAAGAAGTAGTGCAGGAGGATGGCGACCACGGCACATATCAGCTAAAGGCGGGGCAGGGAGGGCAGGGGTCAGGACCTCTCCTGCCTTCCCCCCAGCTCGGTGCCCACCCCAGGCATCCGCTTCCCACTTCCGCCCTGACCTCGAAGCCACATCCTCTTACCCCGGCATCCTACCCCAAACTTGGCTTCCAACCCTGAGTAACTCCAGCCTCAGAGCCTGAACCCTGACCTCGGGCTTCCCAGGGCTACAGAAAATCATCCAGACACAGGCCCCAGTGATGGCCTTGACCCTGCACCTGGTTGTGGGTCCTGTGGATCCCCAGGAGGAAGAGGAGCTCTGAAACCCCCAGGGCAGACGCCACGTTGGCATGGATCCCACGCACGTTGGACTTGAGGCTACGCAGGCTCAGCAGGACAGCCGCCGTCAGCGCCAGCGCAGCCACAGACACCGAGACGACCACGTGCGTGAAGACGGCCAGCAGCTCCAGGTCACCCTCTAGGCGCTGTGGAGTGAGGGTTAGTCACTGGGCTGCTGGGCAGAGCCTTCGGACCTCCCACTTCCTCGGGGCACTGGACATGATGGCCCCACCTCACGGGGGGAGGCATCCATAAGGACCCCGAAGGTGCCTGTCCGGCTGCAGCGACACCTTGCGTGGGACCCATTCCTGTGCACCAGCTCGCAGTCCCGTGCTGTCCACATACCATGCTGGTCTGACCTGTAGCCACAAGACAGTTAGACCCACTTGCCCTGCTGCAAGCAGAGATTTTGGAGGGGGTGAGGGTGCCTGCCCTTGGGAAGCAGCATGACTCATGGGCCTAGCTGCACAGCCACACAGATAAGAGCCTTGGGGATCAGTCTGGGGACAATCAGTTGGCCTTCCAGAGGCCAGCGGAGAAACAAAGGGTCTCTAGGGTAGAGTCCTCACGGGCCAGGTGGGTCCCACTGCACGCAGATCGCCTTGCTCCGATTGGCTGTCTGTAGGAGGCGGAACTCAAGGCTGATCGGAGACTCCAGGACACCCCTCAGGAAGTTGCGTCCATGGAACACAGCCACGCTGACCACTGGGGAGTTCATAACGGGGTTCTGGGGAAGCCTGAGGAGATACCCATGTGAGATTGGACAATGCTAACCTCCCTAAACTCCGACTGGCCGCCTCTGCCTTGTCTGCATGACACTTGCAATGGCTGACCCAGGGCCTGGGATGCCGCCCCCAGAGCAAATGCTGCTCTGAGAATAGCAGCCAGCCAGCCTCTGGTGGGCTGCCAGGGCTTTAGACTCATTGCCCAGACTAGAGGCTGAGCAGCTCCAGATGGTCTGTGACTATCTGCCTCAATCTTTCCCCCTCCCATCCCCATCTGACCTCTGCCAACCAATTTGTCTTTGTCTTTTCCTGTCAACTAGTTGGCCTCTCTGTATCTGGCGCGCATGCATGTGTGTGTGTGTGCGCGTGCGCTGGCCCCCATCTGTGGCTCTGTCTGTCAGCCTGCATCTGTCCTCCGCAACTCCAGAGAAAATTCACATGAAACCCAGCAGCTTGGGTATGGATGGGAGCTATGAACAAGGAGTGTCTTCATTTATCTATGGTCCTACTCATCTGCCCACCAAGAAAAGGGTACTGGGTGGGGTAGAAGTCCACAGAAGCTCAGGGGCAAGGGTCTGGGAGCAGCTCTACCCATGGTACCTGGCACCCCGGCGCTCAGCCTGGAATTGGGCGGGAAGCAGCCCCCCCAAGGTGCGGTACACAAGGAGAATGACGATGGAGATCCCAGGCTCGGGCTCAGGCTCGGGCGGGGCTGGTGGGGGTACCACACTTGAGGCCGTGGAGTTTTCTGGGCCGCTGCTTGTGGGTAGAACTGCCAAAGGAGAGGAAGGAGCCACGATGACCTTTGACCCAAGCACCCACAGACCCAGCTCTCTATCCCACCCAGCAGCAAGCACAGAGATCTCTTTCCCCTGGAGATCCAGAGCTCGGGAGTAGGGGGAACAGAGAACATTAAAGGAATGTTCAAGGCCTTGGCAAGATGAAGGTGTAGAAAAGTGGGTTTGGAGGACAGACCTAGTAAGGTCTCACACAGGGGCTGGAGGGAAGAGCTGGCACGAGGATAACATGTTGCCAAGCTTGGGGGAGGGGGTCGGGGCAGATGGGGAGCAGCACCTGGCTCTTACCTCCAGTTGGGGACGGCTGTGGGGACTGGGAAGGCAGGAGCACGTGAGTATGAGGATCCCATGCATCCTGGCCTCGAAAGAGGTTGCTGTGGTAGCGAGGGTAACGATGAGCCCCACGGGCCGAACTGGGGTGTTCCATGCGGTCAATGCTGAGCACTGCCCAGAAGAAAGAGGGGTGCCCCCTGTTAAGTACCTCCTCCTCATAGCAAGATTCACATTTCCACCTATCCCCATCCTACAACCCCCCCCCCAGTTTTACAAATCATTATTTTTCTTACTTTCAATCAACATCGAACTTGCCCCTACAAAATGCTAAGGGTGGTGGGCACAGCCTCCTGCCACTACAGATGGCACCAGTAGCATCAGCCTCCTGTACCTCCAGGTCTCCTTGTCCTTTGGTAGCCCCTGCCCTCCCCTCACCCAACTTGCCACTCACTGATATTAGGCGTCACCAGTCCCACCGGATTCAGGTACGTGAGTTCCATATTCCTTGCGAGTGTGGCTGCATACTCTTCCAGATGTCGCACCAACCCTGCGCTGCCTGGGGAGCCCTCAGGGGCCCTCTGCCCCAGGGCTGCCCATAAGTCCCCGGTCTCTGGAGCAAGCAATGCAGAGCCAGCCCACAGCAAATTCTGGAAGGATGGAGATGAAATTGGGCTCACTCAGGTGGTGAGGAGAAATGAGGAGACAAAGCAGGCTATGAAGAGTCTGGCCAGGTATCAGAGGGGCCCAAAGAGACACAAGGGCAGGACTGGAGAGTCAGGAAAGAGTGAACTCTCAGGGCCTTCACTTACCCAGAGGTCAGGCGGGGCCTGGCTGGGGAACCTAAGGCTGGAGACTAGCGAGTTATGGAACTGGGGGTCGGCCATGGAATGGGGAACCTGGGGCAGAGCCTCACCTCATTGAAGTGGGCATCTTGTGTAGCTGTCAGCCCAAAGCCCTGTTGATGGCTCTCAAAGGCCAGCAAATAGGCCAGCAGACGGGCAGTGACTCGGACATCTTGGCTAAAGTAATGGCTGGTCTGGTCAGTCACCTCCCGAAGCCTCTGAGCCAGCTTCTTGGCCTCCACAGTATCCAGTGCTGTTTTGTTGAGCTCCAGACCATCAAGCTGCCAGGAAAAGGATGTTAATGGTTGCACTGTGGCATGTAGGCCTTTCTACAGGGCTGGGTGTGGTGATGCACACCTTTAATCTCAGCACTGGGGAGGCAGAGGTAGGAAAGGTACTGTGAGTTCGAGGCCACCCTGAGACTAAATAGTGAATTCCAGGTCAGCCTGGGCTAGAGTGAGACCCTACCTCAAAAGACCAAAAAAAAAAAAAAGAAGAAGGTTTACAGGGAGAAAGGTCTGGGCACATTAAGAGCAATCTGTAGAAGCCCAGGACATCAAGGACTAGGGGATATTTGAGGCCTGAAGGTCTTGGGTTGGGGGCGCAGTCTGGTTGGGGTCTCACCAGTACACTGAGCTCCCGGAAGGCAGGGGAGGTACAGTTGAAGAGGTCAGGCTCCAGCCAACCCTGGTCCTCATCACACAGCCGCATGGCAGCACCTGGGGGTAAGCAACCCCTGGTCAGGCCTAGGACCTGGATACTCTTTGCTAATGGGTGACCACAACACCCTCTTCTATCCCAAGGGAAGCTCTGAGGTAGAGGCCAGAGTGATGAGCATCTGCGGCTAGATGCTCAGATGCTGCAGGCCAAGCCCAGGTGGGTCCCAGCTGCTTGATGGTCAAATCTTGAGGGTTCTGTGAACCATGCTCACCACCAACCACGTGAAGGAGAGTACAAGGATGGGTTGAAGACACACACACACACACACACACACACACACACACACAATGTAGGGGTGTAGGGCAAGCTCCCAAGGAGGCCAACATTTACACATCACACACATCAATGTTCATAGTTGCTCACAGATGATACACGGACCAAGGCAAACACACACACCATGCTGTCTTGTACACACACAAACACACTGACACAGACAAGGTCTTCCAGGGGTATCATGTGACCCAAGTGAGCGGGCCGAGTTCTCACACAGAATTTATCTACCCCGATGGTAACTTTGTTATCATCACCCTCCTTTGTCTGTGGGGTTGGGATAGAAGTTGAATGAACTGTAGCCACCAGCAAAAGATACCCTAACCTTAAATTCAGAACCCTGACCCTTCAAGACAGATTCACAGACACATGCACAAGCACAGGAAGGGACCCACATGAGCATGCATACACAGACGATCTCTGTCCAGCCACTGCAGAGACGTCAAGCAGCAGGGAGGGTTCTGAGGGGCCCTCAGATGGCAGGGAGGAACTGGTGGGTGACCTTGACCAGTAGGGATAGGCCTACAAGGACCCCAGGATGTAGGAGTCTGAAAGGGTCTTAAGAAGTGTGTGTGTGTGGGGGGGATCTGAGTGGTCCAGGACCTCAAGCATCAGGGAAGGGTGTCCAGCATCAGGGAAGGGTGTCCAGCATCAGGGAAGGGTGTCCAGGGACCTCAGACAACAGAAAGGCACCCCCAGCAACTTCAAGCAGTTGGACGTGGAATTTAGAAAGCTCAGGCAGCAGGGAGGAGGGTCTGCAAGGACCTTAAGCAGCAAGAGGGATCTGCAAAAGCTCTGGCAGTGGGAGGGGGCAGCGCACCTGAGCAAACACGTACCCCTTACCTGCACCCCGCAATCCTGCCCAGAAGCCAAGAGAAACAGATGGAAGCTTAATGAGGGTGTAGAGAGGGACCCAGAAGCCTTAGGAAGTAGCAAGGAGCTCACAAGGACCCTCCAACCCCATTCCCACTTCTTCATAGGTATAAAGTCACCCAACTTAGGAAAAGAGGTGATTCTACTAATCAGAAAACAGACCCACCCTCATCCTTGGCAATGATCCTGCCCACCAAATACTCACCCAAGGCCCCCCGGGGACAGGGCACTGTGGCCAAGACACCAAACTTGGTCTGGGGCCACCATACACCAGATCTCAGGGACTTGGGGCAGGCATCATAGAGCACTAGATAGAGAGGGGAAGTGCTGAGTGAAGGTGACCAGGGTCTGAGACAAGTGACAACTGCTCCTCTACCACCCACTCCAGGCCCACAGCCCATCACTCCTCTGTTGGCTTTTTGAGAGCTGGCTTGTTAAGATTCTATGATGGGTCAGCAAAGGGTAGGGGGCAAATATGGGGTTCCCTGGGTCTAAGTGATCTCCCTCTCAGGAGAAGCTTCCCAGAGTCCTCTGCCTTCAGCAACCAAGAGGGCCATGAATGCTTCAGTACAGCATGCTGGAACCAGTCCCCTCCAAGTAGAACTAACTGATTAATTTGCTTACCCCGGCAGCCACTGGCTGTCACCTCTGCAAAGGGGCTGTCACAGCTGTTGCACTGGCGGCCGAGGGCTCCTGGCCGGCAGGGGCACTGCCCGCTGTGGGGTGCACAGGAGCGCGAGGTGGAGCCCACAGGGTAGCAGTCACATGGGAGGCATGAGTCACTGCCCCGTGGTCGGTAGTGGAACTCCTGTTTGGGGATGGGTCAGGGGCCTGATGTCAGAGGTCAGGGCTTACAACAGGGGTCTTAGGTAAAGGCTTGAAGAATGAGTAGAATCAAGGGCAAAGGGTGAAGAGAACAGGGTTTATAAAGCCACAAGGAATCCTGACCTCAGACAAAGACAAGGTGAGGCCTAGGGGTTAAGGATGAAAGGTGGCCACTAGGTTGTGGTTCACAGCTAAGAGGTCAGGGCCCAAGTCAGATAGCAGGGATAACAAGCTAGCCAAAATTCACAGATCATGCCTACGGCAGGGTTACAAGGTCAAGGTCAGGGGCCAGGCAAACCTTGCAGTGACAATGCCCGTTCGTCTTGTTGCAGTTGGGGTCAAAGCCCTTGTGAACATCACAGTTGCATGGGCCACACGTTGGGCTTCCCCACCAACCCCGAGGGCACTGCTGGTCCATCCTGAGAATGAGAGGAGGAGGAGGGTCGCAGTGGCATCTCAGTGACCCTAGCCCTGCCCTCAGAAAGCCTCCCTAGCATTGCAGACCCCAGCCTCTCACCTGTGCTCACAGTGCTGACCAAAATAACCATCTGCACACTCGCAAGTATAGCCATGGGGGACTCCCGAGAGGTGTCGGCAGGACCCCTGGTTCTGACAGGGGTTCAAGAGGCAGACATCCACACACCCTGGGCCGTAGTAACCTGGCAGAAGGTAGGGAGCTCAAGACACTGATCAGAGAGGATGGAAGGAAGCAGAGTCCCGGCCCTCTCCGTTTCTATCTCCTCTGGGCTTTGAAGTCCCCCACCATCTTCACCGTGAGCCCTGGCTCCTTCCTGAGCACCCCCCTTTTCCCCACGCTCTCAAGGCCCACCTGGCCGACAGGTGCAGGAAAAGGTCTGCCAGAGGTCATGGCAGTCAGCATGAGCTGGACAGGGCCCAGACGCACAGGTGTTGGTGACGACACAGCCAGGCTCCACATTTACTCGGTGACTGGGGGGTAGAAGAGCTGGGGACCCAAAGGGTGTAGAGCCAAGCCACACCCCCTATGGATACAGTCAGAAGGGTGAGACCCATGTCAAGGCGCTCCCATAGAGCCACCCACCCAGTCTGACATGCAGTCTCCCTCTAGTCCTCCCAAAGCCAAGGCCTCCTCCAAATGTACCCGAATCAGTCCTCCTGCAGGATCAGCAGTGGTGCTGTCTCTGACGCATATTTCTAATGACTCTTGATGACCTAAGTCAGATTAGCCCCTCCACCACCTCTCTGATTGTTTTGGATCATCTAGCTCCCCCAGCCCAGCACCTCTGTTTGGGATCATTTAGCTCCCTCAGTCCATGCCACAAACTACTTGAGCGCTGCTTTTCAGGTTCCTAGGAGTCCTGGCTTCTGACCACTGATCTAATGTCCCCATATCATCTTCCCACGCTGACCCCCACCTGGATGCAGCCGACCAGACCCTGAGGAGACTCCTCCTTACTGCTGGGGGGCAGGCCGCCCACGTGGAGTTGCTTTACCTTCAGGCCCTGCAGCTCATTCCCCACTGCCATGGTGTCCTGGAGAAGAGGGGACAGTAAGCACTGACAGTGGAGGTGCCTAACACACCCCTGTCATTTCCCAGAATTAATATGACCTTCTAACCCCATGTGAGCATGCTCTGTTCCTCTGTACCAGGGGAATGGTTTGGGAATGAGTTGCTGCCAAGTATGGAGAACCTGCTGGGGCATGAGTGATGCCTCATAGAAACATTTCAGTCAAGAGCTGGGTTCAGACAGGAATCTTCCCTCCTGGGCTCAGAGCTGACCTTGAAATTGCATAATTGTGAAGGTAATGACTGGGGTCAGGCAAAGTCCTCGCTACAGCGGTATCCCAAGACCAAGCCAGGAACCTGGGCAGCCTCCCTGACATGAGGACAGTATACAGGGTACTGACCTGGCTACTGGGGATCAAAGCAAGGGGCTAGGAGGAAGGTAACAGACTTGGCACTGTGGAGGGAGTGAAGAGGAGCTAGTGGTATCAAATCATGTAGGTCTGATTGGAAGGCTGAGAACAGATTACCCAAGGGTCACAGGTCAGACCTGGAAGAGGCTGAAGTCCAGTGAGACCATGAAAACATGATGGCCCCTTCGGCCACCCGGCTCCTCCTGCAACTCCAGCCGCAAATCATGCCATCGGCCATCACTGACAGTCACCTGGTCCAACAGGAGGTGGGCAGCACGGCCTGAGCCCCTGGTTAGTGTCACAGACAGAAACCCCCGATCTAGCTGTGGGCAGAAATGCATAACCCTAAGGTTAGAGCCCCAAACTGGTGTGTGTGTGTGGGGGGGGGTAAGATCAGGGGCTTCAGAGGTCAGGAATGTCAGAGTTCAGAATACTAGAGTCAAGGTTCACAGGATACCTGGTACACAGGGTAGTATGCTGGGGGACATGTTGCTGATATGGGTTGGGAAGCAAAGGAAAAGAACGGGGCTCATGGGTTGGTGCAGTTATCACAAGAGAGAGCTCTGCTTGTGTCCAACATGAGCAGAAGATGTTATGGTAGGGAAAAGAGTCCAGGCTCAGAGTCCAGTGTGGTTAAGACACCCGGCAGAGAAGAATGCTATGTGACCAGGCCTAAATCCATAAGTAGGTACTAGGGGTAGCAGAGATTAAGAAAAGAAAGTTAATGAGATTACATAGTGAATGCCAGGTCAGCCTGAGCTGGAGTGAAGTGAGACCCTACCCTGAAAAAACAAAAAAAAAAAGGAAAAAAAAAAAAAAGAAATCTCCCTTAAGTGTGCAACCTTCCCAGGTATGGGTGGATTTCTCCTCCACACCCTGACCAATTGGCTGGGACAACTGGTATAGGTGTGTCCAAGTGGGATGGTGCAAAGTCCTATATCCCTCTGGACCCATGGAGAAAGTGGGCCCCTTCTCCTCTCTCTCCAGAACTGGCAGCAACATTTTTGGGGGTCTTTGGACGGGCAGCAATGCCAGGGTGCGAAGAGACACTTTTGTCCTTTTATTACTGTCTTCACTTTTGACCCTTCTTGGAAGTGCACATTTTATTTAAAACCCCTTTGTCATATTTTTTTACCCCTAAGATCCATGTTTGGTTACTTGGACGCCTGGGCTACATATGGCCTACACGGCCTTTTGGGTGCCACATGGTGCACTTCTGTGCTTCTCTTCCCCCACTTTATCTTCCCTTACCGCCCAGTTTCTCCCTGGGGAGATGGCTTAGTGGTTAAGGCACATGCCTGCAAAGTCAAAGGACCTTAGTTTGATTCTCCAGTACCCACGTAAGCCGGACGCACAAATTGGCTCATGCATCTGGAGTTCGTTTGCAGTGGCTGGAAGCCCTGGCACACACTCTCTCTCTCTCCCCCTCTGTCCCTTTTTCAAATAAATAAATAAAAATAATTTTAAAAAGAAAGTAAGTTAGGGAGGGATCAGAAGACCATACCTGACAGAGGAGTGTGCTGTGTGGCCCAACCTGTACTTGCATCAAGACTCCCCGTGTTGCCCGTGTCCGAAATGCTAGCCCCAGGTACCATGGGACAGACACAGCCATGTCACTTCCAAAGTCCCAACTCAGTGTGCCATTGCCATGGAAATGGTAGGGATGGGCCATTGCTGAGGAGATAAGAGAAGTAGGGTTTTAAGCCCACTTTAGGAACAGCTGTTTGCCCCTCCTGCCCCATGATGCCTACTCACTGAGCCGACAGTCTTTGCCGCCAAAGCCCACAGGACAGTCACAGCTGAAGCCATCCCAGCGCTCTGAGCAGAAACCATTGTTCTTGCAAGGGCCTGAGTCACAAAAGCGCAACTTGGCCTGGCAGCCTGGGAGAGGAGAGAAAGACATATGGAAGATCTGAGAACACTGATGAGGAGACATGAGTCCTGGGGTCCAAAAGGACTGAATGCAGACATGACTTAAACCTCATATTCTCAGGGGTTAAGGAGGCTCTAAAGGCTATCAACTATCACATGGTGTTTGCCATCAAAGGAGACTGTGTTAGGATCAGACATAGAGCCACCCCAGGCAGCCCTCCACCTCTTCCCTATGACAGCACAGGGTCATCAGTGAGGCCAATGCAATCTTTGGGCCTACCTGCCACGGTGCCATTGTTTGCAACAAAGGCCGCCATGTCCATTCGGCGGCCATCAATGTGCAGGTCTCGCATACAGCCAATGAAGTCCTTGTGGGATACAGGGAAGTTCTCGGGAAGGTTGGGGACACCCCCCAAGAGCAGAGGGCCTGTCAGGTCCAGGGACCTGGGGGGTCAGGAGCCTGAGTGAGTTACTGGTGGGACTGAAGGCCAGGGCAGGGTTGCTTCTGGGGGCCACAGGGAGTAGGGGATAGAACTACAGGAAGGATGATGAATGGAGGAAGCCAGGCTGGGGAAGGAGCTAGGGCCTTACTTCAGTTGTGAATGTGTAAAGGAGACGTCATGATGGGCAGATGGCCTGAGGAAAAGTGGAGGAGTTGGGGTCGAGGGCTATGATGGGAAGTGTGGCATTTGGGGGACTGAAGTAAGGGATGTCATAGGATTGAGGGGTGAGGTACAGCCTCAGTGGTCTGAGGGGCTGCATATGAGATTAAAAAGTTAGAGGCAAAAAATAAAATAAAATAAAATAAAAAGAGTTAAGAGGCAATGTGTGGCATTAGTAACTTGGGAGTGTGGCGACTTTGAGGCTAGTCTAAGAGCTGTTTCTGAGGAGTGTGTTGGGGGCCAGAAGTCAGGGATAGGATACAGGATTGAAGCCCGGCATGGTGGTGCATGCATTTAATCCCAGCACTTGGGGAGGCAGAGGTGGGAGGATCGCCATGAGTTTGACGCCACTCTGAGACTACATAGTGAGTTCCAGGTCAGCCTGGGCTAGAGTGAGACCCTACCTTAGAAAAAAAAAAAAAAGAATACAGGATTGAGAGCTTGGCTGAACAGGGCTTCCAGGGTCTTTGAAGTAAAGGGTGGGAAGTCTGTTGGTTTGGGGAAAAGAATGGAGTCTGGCGGGCTGAAGAACGGGGTATGTGAAGGGGTAAGGTGGGCTCTGGTAGAGGTAGAGAACATGGGGACCAGGGGATGGGGGCCTCACTTCTTGGAGCTTGTTTGCACACCAGCAGCTGCACATGAGTAGTTGCCAATCTCGGCACCAAACTGCAGAGCCACAGCCACATTGCAGTCATCCACACTCAACACAGCCACCTTGTCCTTCGAGGGGCCCTGAGCACCCCCTAGGGCATCTGTCCGGGGCTAAAGACCAGGCATACCAATCAACAATGCCCCTATGGTAGTTTCTGAGGAGCAGAACTCAGAATCCTGACGCCCTCCTCCCCCTCCACACGCTATCACACTATTAGAAGGGGCGGCACTCACCTTGTTGTAGTATCTAAGGTGCACTGTATGCCACTGCCCATCACTGAGCCCCCCTGGAACTGTGGGGCTGACCACTGTACTGGATTCACCTGTGGGGGTATATATACGGATATATATACACACAGTGTTGTCTGGAACTGCCAAGTCCTCTCACCTCCACCCCACACATTTAGGCACGGCTATTCTCAGGGTTATCCTGGATACCTCAGATCAGTACATGCCCTGGCATCCACTCTGGTGGGCCCAGAGTGCCCTTGAACAGCTAGGAGAAATACACATTTCTTGGATGGACCGTTCCATAGGGAACGGCCCCAGAGACGGCTCTATCTGGCATCTTCCAGCCATCCAAGTAATACACACACCCACTCACTGTCATATACATCGACCAGAGCACCCACCCGTGGAATATGTGAGTCGCACTTGGCCAGCCACAAGTTCCAGAGCTAGAAAGTCATGCTTCTCATTCAGGCGCCCATTGTAGAAGAGTAGCCCACTGGGCTGCACCGTCGCAAACCTGGGTGGGACAGGAATGAGGTCATGAGGAGCAGAAATGATGTCACATTCTCCACTCAGCACAAGCTGGGGTGAGAAAAGAGGGTGGAAGACACCAGGGAGGTGACTTAAGAGACCCCAGCGGGGGTTGGAAAGATGGCTTAATGGTTAAGGTGCTTGCCTACAAAGCCTATCGAACAGGGTTCTATTCCCCAGTACCCAAGTAAAGCCAGATGCATCTGGGGTTCATTTGCAATGGCTGACACATTTTCTGGTGCACACATTCTCTCTCCTATCTCTCTCTCTGCTACCAAATAAAGAATTTTAAAAGTGGGGTGGAGCTGGGCATGGTGGCGCACATCTTTAATCCCAGCACTCGGGAGGCAGAGGTAGGAGGATCACTAAGAGTTCAAGGCCCCCCTGAGACTACATAGTGAATTCCAGGTCATCCTGAGCCAGGAGGCCCCACCTCGAAAAACCAAAACAAACAAACAAACAACAACAAAAAAAAAACAGTAGGGTGGAAAGATGGATCAGCGGTTAAATGCACTTGATGGCAAAGCCTGATGGCCTAGGTTCAATTCTCCAGTACCCCCAAAAAGCCAGCTGCACAAAGTGGTGCATGCATCTTGGAGTTCATTTACAGTGGCAGGAAGTCCTGGTGCGCTCATACTCACTCAACTCTCTTCCTAGCTGCCTTTTTCTGTCATAAATAAATAAAGGCTGGAGAGATGGCTTAGCGGTTAAGGCGCTTGCCTACAAGGCCAAAAGACCTAGGTTCGATTCCCCAGGACCCACATAAGCCAGCTGCACAAGGTGGCTCATGCATCTGAAGTCCGTTTGCAGTGGCTAGTACGCCCATTCTCTCTCCCCAATAAATAAATAAAATATTAAAAATAACTAAGTAGGGCTGGAGAGATGGCTTAGCGGTTAAGCGCTTGCCTGTGAAGCCTAAGGACCCCAGTTCGAGGCTCGATTCCCCAGGACCCACGTTAGCCAGATGCACAAGGGGGCGCACGCGTCTGGAGTCCATTGCGCACCAATTCATTCTCTCTCTCTCCCTCTCTGTTGCTTTCAAATAAATAAATAAGAATAAACAAAAAAATTTTTTAAATTATTAAGTAAATAATAAGTAAATAACTTGTTTGAAAAAGAGAGAGCTTAAAAATAAAAGAATAAAAAATTAAAAAAAAATAAAAAGAGAGCTTGAGAACCAAGCGGGCATCAGGGGAGGAGGCAGTGTTCCGCTGGGGACATCAGGATGGGGCAGTCAGGAATGTAAGGGTCACGTAGGGTAGGGACAGCGTGGAGACGTGCAGAGACACCGGGCGGGCACCTACGAGAGGGACAGCGTGAGGTGAAAGCGCTGCCTCAGGCCGCGGAACATGACGAACGAACTGGGAGGGAAGGAGCGTGCCGCCACCTCACAGCGCGGGCCCTCGAAAGCGCCGCCCGCCGGGCACTGACAGCGGAAGCCGCCATTGGGCGCGTCGGTGCAGGTGCCTCCGTTGCGACAGACTCCCGGAACGCAGCGGCCCGCCTCGGTATCCAGCTCGCAGTCTTCCCCTGCAGGGGGCGCCACGTCGGTCAGGACCAGGCCACGCCCACTTCCGAATATGCCCCGCCTCCTCAGAACCTCCGAACGGGCGCCAACCACCTGCGGACACGCCCCCATCCGACCTCGGCCCCGCCCCGCGCAGATTCGCTCCGCCCCTGGCCACGCCCCCCGCGCTTAAGCTCCTCACAGCTTTAAAGCTTCCTCGCGGCAGGACGCAGAGTCCCACTGCGGCTCCTACGACATCCTGTTCACCCCCCACCCTCCGTCCCTTAGGTCCCGGGCTCCCGGGCGCTCCGTTCGACTTACCGGTGAAGCGCGGGCGGCACACGCATGTGTAGCCGCCCTCGCGCCGCGCGCAGGCGCCGCCGTTCCGACATGGGTTCGAGTAGCAGAGGTCGAGCTCCGTTTCGCAGAAGTCGCCCGTGAAACCGGCCGGGCAGCGGCAGCGCAGGCCGGCGATGGGTTGGATGGGGCGGAAGAGCGTGGAGGCGGAAGCCAGGAAAGGCGCCGAGGAGTCGAAACGGAGCACCGACACGCACTTCATGTAGTTCTCGCAGGGCTCGCGCAGGCACACGTTGTCGTCGAAGGGCAGCACGTCGAGCAGCGAGCGGGCCGCCAGCGCGGCGCGGCGCACGTACAGTTGCTCCTGCAGCTCCTCCGAGCTGAACCAGGGCCCCGTAGCGCCCGCTCCGGCCCCGCGAGGGGCCAGGGCCGAGAAACTCACGTTGAGCACCGTGCCCCCGACGTCCGTGTCGTTCTGGATGTTGAAGATGAACACGTCTTCGGTAGGCGTAGCCAGCACCGCAGCCACGCCTTCAAGGAAATGGCCCAGAAGGGGAGACAGGAAGCGTTCCTGCCACATGTTCTCCAGGCGCACGGTCAAGCTGTTGGCCAGCAGCTCCTCGGTGATGATGACCACGCGCAGAACGCACTGGGCTGTCACACTGTGCAGGCCATCTGCAGGCAGGGGTAGTGTGGTCAGTGATCTGGGCTCAGTAGCTGCCTTTCCTTTCCCTGGGACACAAGACGGCTGGGACCCAGTGACTGTCCAGGCCTCCAGCATCTCTGAGTCAACAGGCAGAACACAGTGACCACAGCCTCCCCCAGCATCAAGTTACCAATAAGCTGCGGCTTCCTTCTTCCACCCGCAACACAAGAAGGGGACTTAGACAGACGTTCACCTAGCTCTGGCCTGGTTCCTAGGTCTGGGGGCCTCCACCATCCCCAAAACAGCGTGCCTAGAGGTCAGGAAATCACTCCACAAACACTCCATACATTACTTTATGTGCTCAGTAATCCACACTTCTAGTTACTACGATCAATAGGCTACCCTAACTCAGGACACAAAGTGAAGGCAGGCCACTGGTCCTCCATTCCCAGCTGCCCTGTTTCTTCTCCCAGTATAGCAGAACCAGCAAAAAAAAAAAAAAGAGAAATCTCCAAGAAACAATGGGAGGAACTGGGGAGATGGCTCAGCAATTAAAGGTGCTTGCTTGCAAAGTCTGTTGGCCAGCATTTAATTCTCCAGTTACCCACAAAGCTAGACAGGCATTCGTTTGCAGTGGCAAGAAACCCTGCTGTGCGCGCGCACACACACACAGAGAGAGAGAGAGAAGAGAGAGAGAGAGAGAAAGATGTGCAAAATAAACAGAAAGGAAAAGAAACAAGGGGAGTTCCAATCGGGGATCACCCAGGTCCTATCTCTGGCCAGTAAACTGTTTTCCTGTGACATTAGAAATAGTTCTGAGCCAATGATCACTCAATACCATTCCTGAGAATACTGGGTCAGCAAGCTGTTTGAGGAGAGTGTACACAACACTCTGCCTCCACGTTGGCATGTTTGTGTTGGCACTTGACACCTGGGTCCTGTCTTTCCAGTGTCCATCGCCAGAGATGAAGATGAGGTGCTTATCTGTCTTGTTGACCTTGTGCTATGATCCTAACACGTGTTGGGGGCGGGGCAATAAAGATTGGTTGATGAGAGAACCGAGAGTATAAAAAGCCTGTGCATTCATTTCTAGGATTTTTTTTTTTTTTTTCATTTCTGAAGTCCCAGCTTCAGAACTGGGAAAAAAGCCTGTCATCCAACCTCTGGACGTCTATGAAGTAGGACTTGAAGAGCCCTTTTCACTTGCTCCCTTCTGAAAAGGAAAGGTTGGTTTCCTGGGGCAGTGGCGGCAGGTGAACCTCTGAATGCTTTCTGTAAGAGCAGGGCCTTGGGCAGCAGGTAGGCTAGTTTGAACCCACTCTCTGAAGTCGTCATAGTTACTGTTCCTGACCCCTAACCTACTGGTTTCTTTTGCGTACATGGATAGGGTGAGGGTCAGACTAGATCCAAGGTAACCTTGATCTAGATACGGATGTGGGGCTGGAGAGATGGCTTAGCCATTAAGGCGCTGGCTTGCAAAGCCAAAGCCAGGTTCGATTCCCCAGGACCCAGATGCACAAGGTGGCGCATGCATTTGGAGTTCATTTGCAATGTCTGGAGCCCTGGAGCACCCATTCTCTCTCTCTGCCTCTGCCTCTTTCTCTCTCTCTCTCTCTCTCTCAAATACATAAATAAAAATAAAATTTTTGAGCCAGGTGTGGTGGTGCATGCCTTTAATCCCAGCACTTGGGAGGCAGAGGTAGGAGGATCACTGTGAGTTTGAGGCCACCCTGAGACTCCAGAGTGAATTCCAGGTCAGCCTGGGCTAGAGTGAGACTCTACCTCAAAAACTAAAACAAAACAAAACAAAAAATATATTTTAAGGAAAGCTTTCCTCGGGGCTGGAGAGATGGCTTAGTGGTTAAGGCACTTGCTTACAAAGTCAAAGGACCCAGGTTTGATTCCCCAGGAACCACATAAGCCAGATGCATAGGTAGCACATGTCTGGAGTTTGCAGTGGCTGGAGGCCCTGGTATATCCATTCTCTTTCTTTCTCTCAAATAAATAAAACATTTAAAAAAAAAAAAAAAAGCTTTCCTTAGTCCCTTGTGACTCTGAGAATGAGCGGGGGAGAGGAGCCTTAAAAAAAATTAAATAGGGCTGGAGGGATGGCTTAGCGGTTAAGGCATTTGCCCACAAAGCCAAAGGACCCAGGTTCAATTCCCAAGGAACCATGTTAGCCAGATGCACAAGGGGTCGCACACGTCTGGAGTTCATTTACAGTGGCTGGAGGCCCCGGCACACTCATTCTCTCTCCTCTCTCTCTCTCTCTCCCTCTTTCTCTGTCAAATAAATAAAAAATAAAATATTTTTTTGAATAATAAAATAAATATGCATGCGGTGTGGACTCTTTCCTTACAGAGCTTGCTGGCCCAGCATTCTGAGGAACAGTATTGAGTGAGCTTTGCCTAGCATCTCCAGAGCGTCACCTAGAACTTCTGCCACCCTTTAGGAAGTAGAGTCCCTCACGGGATTTCTCAGATGCCTTAGAATCTTTGTGGTTCTTTGGAGACTGTCCAAGAACCTAAGAGTCCGTGAGTTCTACCTATAACAGATCTTGTTAGGCATAAGAACCCAACATGGGCTGGGGAAATGGTTCACTTTTAAAGGTGCTTGTTTGCTTAAAGGTTGCTTGTCTGATGGCCCAGGTTCAACTCCCCGGTATCCACTTAAAGGAAGACACACAAGGTGATCCATGTGTCTGGAGTTCACTTGCTGCAGCAGGAGGCCCTGGCAACCAACATCCTCTCTCTTTTTCTCTCAAATAAATAATATATGTATACAAAATAACTCAAAAAATATTTAGAAGAGCTGGAGAAATGGCTCAGTTGTTATGATGCTTGCCTGCAAAGCCTAACGACCCACGTTCAATTTCCAAGTGCCCATCTAATGCTAGATGCACAAAGTGGTGCATGCATCTGCAGTTTGCAGTGGCTGAAGCCCTGGCATGCCCATTCTCATATTCTCTCTCTCCCTCTCTTTCTCCTTGCAAATAACTAAATAATAAGCCCTTGAAAAGGAGAGTCTTTCTTTAAAAAAAAAGAAAAAGAAAAAGAAGAACTCAGGCTGATGGCTTAGCAGTTAAGCGCTTGCCTGTGAAGCCTAAGAACCCCGGTTTGAGTCCTGATTCCCCAGGACCCACATTAGCCAGATGCACAAGGGGGCATCTGGAGTTCGTTTGCAGTGGCTGGAGGTCCTGGCACGCCCATCCTCTCCCTCCCTCCCACCTCCCCCTTTCTGTACCTCTTTCTCTCTGTGTCGTTCTCAAATAAATAAATAAAAATAAAAAAATAAAAAATAAAAAAAAAAAAACCTCAACACTGTGGGGATTCTTTAAAGGCTTAAAAATTGCTCTTTGGAGCCAGGCATGATGGTGCACACCTTTAATCCCAGCACTTGGGAGGCAGAGGTAGGAGGATTGCTGTGAGTTCAAGGCAACCCTGAGACTGCATAGCAAATTCCAGGTCAGCCTAAGCTAAAGTGAGACCTTGCCTCAAAAAAAAAAAAAAAAAAAAAAAAAACTCTTTGGTTTGATCCTTGATAGGTTAACATCACTAGGTCACTTGCCTGCCCTCTACCCCTCACCTGTGACAGTCACCAACATGGAGGCCACCAGCGGGCGGTTGTTGTCCAGCTTGCGGCTGAGTCGCAGCTCTCCACTGGTGTGGTTGACCACCAGTAGCTGCAGCTCATTGCCACGCTCAAAGGAGTAGAAGAGGTGATCGGAGACATCAGGGTCATAAGCTGGGATGCGTCCAATGATGCCTGAGGGGAAGGTATCTGAGCGGTTGGATACATAGTTGTTGAAGAGGATCTGGAAGTTGTTGAGCACAGGACTGTTGTCATTCTGGTCAACCAGGCGGACATGTACGGTGGCTCGGCTGACAAGAGGAGCAGATGTGGCCTGCACCACAATCACGTATTCCTGGCGTGCCTCGTAATCTAGATCAATGAGTGCCGTCAGCTCTCCAGAGAAGATGTCCATTTGGAACAGCTCGGGGATGTTCCCTTCCACAATCTGGTACATTATGTGGGCGTTAGGGCCTTCATCAGGGTCTACAGCAGTGATCTGGGCCACCACTGACCCCACAATGCTGTTCTCCTTCACCCGCACTTCAAACTCCTCAGCTGGGAAGACAGGTGCGTTGTCGTTCACATCTTGCACCGTCACCTGGATGCTGACTGGAGTCCGCAGTGGAGGCACACCACGGTCCACT
The DNA here is from genome assembly GCF_020740685.1 of Jaculus jaculus. Lineage (NCBI taxonomy): Eukaryota > Metazoa > Chordata > Mammalia > Rodentia > Dipodidae > Jaculus > Jaculus jaculus. Next base: position 17,122,953 of record NC_059118.1, read on the forward strand.
GCATAGGCAGTCAACTCATACACAGGCACTGCCTCCCGGTCTAGCCTTCTCACAGTCCGGACGATGCCAGAGGTAGGCTCAATGGTAAAATCTCCATCCCCATCCTCCCCATTCTGGAACGTATATTGGACCCGGCCATTGGCATGCGCATCTCGGTCAGTGGCCGAGATCTGAAGGACACTGGTGAAAGGCGGAGCATCCTCAGAGACCAAACCTGTGTAGTGGGAGGCCACAAACTGCGGGGCATTGTCATTTACATCATTGACCATTACCTCCACATAAGTGGTGTCTGCTTTCTGTGGGATACCGTTGTCCCGAGCAGTAATGGCCAGAGTATAGGTCACTTGATCCTCATAGTCCAGTGGGGCCTGTAGCGTAATGGCCCCCGAGTCTGCATCAATACGGAACTGAGGCAGGTTGTCTTCCAGAAGGTAGGTAATGCGAGCGTTTTCACCCACATCATCATCAGAGGCACTGATGACCACCACAGTGCTGCCTACAGGCCGGTCCTCATTCATGCTCACCGAGTAATGAGCACTTTGAAAGACAGGCCTGTGCGTATTGGCATCCGTGATGTTGATATGCACATAGCAGTGATCGTGCAGGGCACGGTCAGATGCAGTAAGCACCAGCTTGAAGTAGCGTTCCTGCTTGTAATCCAAGGGCAGAGCCAGGGTCACCAGACCCACACCCCCTTGGGTGCTGATGGCAAAGCGATTGCGGGTGTTGCCACCTGTGATTTGGTAGCTGATGGCGCTGTTGGCATCGCGGTCTACTGCAGTCACACTGACCACACTGGTGCCTACAGCTGCATCCTCGTTCAGCCGAAGGTGGTACTCTTTCATAGTGAACTCGGGCCGATTGTCATTAACATCCAACACGGTTACAGTGACACTGGCTGAGGCAGAAAGTGGAGGTGAGCCATGGTCACGGGCCTCCACACCAAAGAAGTAATGTTCAACAGACTCACGGTCCAGGGGACCACTCACAGAGACCCAGCCAGTGGCGCTGTTTATCACAAATGGTGTGTCAGGTGCTACACCGGTTAGGGAATACTCCAGTCTGGCATTCTCCCCGTGGTCTGCGTCCACCGCCTGAATGTGAATGACCGAGTGGCCCAGGGGTGCATTTTCCAGAACAGAGACCTGAAAGGGCGTGCTAACAAAGATAGGAGTGTGGTCATTGATGTCTACCACCTGGATGCTTGCCAGGCCCGTGTTGTTGGATAAGGGCGGCCGGCCGGCGTCTTGGGCCCTGATGCGCAAAGCATACTCTCTCTCTGCCTCAAAGTCTAGAGGTGCCACTACCTGGATCTCACCTGTGAGGCTGTCGATGGCAAAGTGGCCTCGGCTGTTGCCACTGATGATGTTGTAGTGTACCAAACCGTTGGCATCCTTGTCCTGGTCGGTGGCTGTGACGCGTAGCACGACCGTGTGGGGGCGTACATCCTCGCGCACCTGCGCCACGTAGCGCTTCTCGCTGAACTGGGGCGCGTTATCGTTCTCATCCAGCACAGTTATGTGTACTCGCACAGTAGCCGAACGTGGCCCAGGCTCCTGACCCTGGTCACTGGCCTCCACTACCAGCTCGTAGCTTTCCATGTGCTCGCGGTCCACTCGGCCGCTGGTGCTGATGAGTCCAGAACGTGGGTCGATCTCGAAGGCAGCGCCGGGGGTGCGCGCAGCCGGCGACCCCACGAAACGGTAGCGTAGGTTGGCGTTAGGTGGCGCATCGCCATCCGTGGCACGCAACTGCAGGATGGGGTAACCCTCTTCCACGTTCTCCCGAAGTGTTTCCCGGTACTGTGCCTGTTCAAACACAGGCGAGTGGTCGTTGCGGTCGGCTACGGTCACGGCTACCATGGTGGTGGCCGAGAGGCGCGGCGAGCCGTGGTCCTGCGCGGTCACCCGCAGGTAGTGGCGCTCCATACTCTCGCGGTCCAGGGCGGCGGCCGTGCGGATCAGGCCGCTGTGCGGATCGATGCTGAAAAGCTCCAGCGAGCGGCTGTTCATGAGCGCAGCCAGCGAGTAGACCAGGCGCCCTGCCTCTCCCGGGTCCGGGTCCTGCGCCACCACGCGCAGCACCGATGTGCCCGCCGCTTCGTTCTCGGGTACCAGCGTCTGGTAGTTGTACTGTGGAAACTGCGGGTGACGGTTTGCAGCGCGGCGGGGACGTGCCTGTCTTGCTTCGGGATAGGTGAGGGACCCGGGGGGACGAGGCCCGGGGCGCTGAGGGAGGAAGCGGCGACGGAAGAGACCTCGGGAGCGCATGCGCTGAGGTGCAGACACTGGAGCTGTCCGGGACTTGCGGGGTGCTGAACCCGACGTAGGAGCTGTCCTCGCCGCACGTGGTGCTGAATCCAACCCGAAGACAGCTCCCATAGCCCCGGGAAGACAGTCCCGCCGCAGGGGTTTCCTCCTCTCCGTTCCGGATGTCGTGGCTCTCTCGCCTTGACCCTTGCGTCCCGACGCCCACAGTTCCCCGCAGCAGCTCACGGTTTCCACTCTTTTGCGGATGCCTCTCCTAACATTACGCTGGAAGGACATTGGCTTGGGGGCACCAGACTGAACCAGAAGGTCCAAAGGGTGGGGAGAGCTGCTCCCCACACCGGGATCCCCTGGGGACAGAGCTTCTGGAGACAGACTACCTCTTCGCAAAGGCCCTGTCCGCCCGCAAGAGGAGATCTCCGGGTGCCAACATAACAGACACCCTGGTCCCTGTCCTGTCTCTTGCTCGCGACTGTCCAATGCCTGAACTGCCAGCTCCGGGTTTGTCTGTTCGGGAGACCCTCGACCGCTCCGGGCGCTTTGCCTACCCCCTCGGAGCCGCATGAAGACAGGCTCCCTGACTCCTAGGCCAGACTCTCCATCCTCCCAGGCCCCAGGCGACTCGGGACAAAGAGCTAAGGCTCCACCGCCTATCTGAGCTCTTGGCTCTGTGGCAGCTACCCCTGGGTCCCAGGCCTCTTCCCCGCCGCCCCCCAGCTCCTCCCGGCTGCAGGGGAACAAAGAGAGGAAGAGAATGAGCAGGAGTACCGGGGTCAACGGTCCCCGGAGACCCCAACACAGAGGCTGCCTCGCCATCACCCCCCCGCCTCCCTGCAAGGCCTCCACCGCCCCCCGCCCGGGTCCGGGCCTTGGGCCCGCCCCGCCGCTCGGATCCCCTCCTGGGCCCCCGCCGCCGCCCCGGGCCCCCGCCCCACGGCCTGTCGCTCCGCGCCACCACCGCCCTCTGGGCACCATCTACTCCGAGACCAGAGCCCCTTTGGCATAAGGCCCCGGCTTTTGCAGCCCCCACCAAAGCATCCCCGACGCTGCTGCCGCCTCCCGACGCTCCAACATGGCTCCTGGCCTTCCCGATGGTTCGCTCCACCTCGGCCCCGACGCCTCAAACCCAGTGGTACAACCCATCGCGCATGGCAGCTCTGGAGAACGAAGCCGACGCCGCCATCTTTGTTTCGGGCACCAGTGCTGCCCAAGATGCTGAACTGGAGAGTGGAGTTTCCCCGCCCTCCCGTTCTGCACAGCCGCCCTCCCTTGGCTCCCTCTCCTCTGACTGTGAATCTCTTGTCATCCTTCCCGAGCACTAGTTACGAAGTCGGATGCCCGAGTTTGCTCTGTAGGGGGAGACGATGGCTTGGCACAGTGACCTTGAAGGATAGCTTTCTTTGATAACATGTTTAAATTACAAAACATGTCGCAAACATATACTTGTTTGGAATGTCCCTCCAAGCAGGGACTGAAAAATGACCTTCCTGAGGCAAGACCAGAAGCTAGACTCTCTCTCTCTCTCTGTATGTATGTATGTATGTATGTATGTATATATATATATGTATGTATGTATGTATATATATATATATGTATGTATGTATATATATATATAATTTTATGATTTTATTTATTTAGTTTTGTTTGTTTTGCTTTGGTTTTGAGGTAGGGTCTCACTCTAGTCCAGACTGAACTGGAATTCACTATGTAGTCCCAAACTGGCCTTGAACTCACGACGATTCTCCTACCTCTGCCTCCCAGAGTACTGGGATTAAAGGCGTGCGCCACCACGTCCGGCTCTTTTTATATGCACATTTATTTATTTATTTATTTATTTGCAAGAAGAGAGAAAGAGAGAGAGGGAGGGAGAGAAGGGAGACAGAGAGAGAGAAGACAGACAGAGCGAATGGGTGCACCAGTGTTTTAGGCCACTTCAAACCAACTCCAGAAGCATGTGCCCTTTTGTGCATCTAGCATTTCGTGGGTATTGGGGAATCGAACCTGGGTCCTTAGGCTTTGCAGGTGCCTTAACCACTGAGCCATCTCTCCAGCCCTAGATTCTTTTCTTCTTTGCCCTGACAGTCTCCAGTCACCCCTGGGACTCGGGGCTCCTCCACTGGACACCACCCACATCCCTTCAGCAGGCCGCTGTCCCCAAGTGCTCTGGAATGCTAGGTAAGAGCCCATCGCGACACCAGTGGTGGACCCAGCATCCTTAGGTCCCCCGCCCCTCTCCTGCGATTTGTGCATCCCTTAATCCCTTGAAGGGACTTGACTCAATCACCCTAGCCCTGGCTCAATCCAACTCTCCCCGCGCAGTCCAACTCCTGGCACGCGCGGGTCTCAGCTGACCAATGGCTGGACGTGGCGTAAGAGACGTCACCGAATAGGCTGGGTATAGGCATTCCAATCAGAGAGTCATTGTTTCTATTGGCACAATGGGAGGCCCCGCCCCTTGCGGCGGACTCCATTGTATGGGGGCGGGGGAGAGGGCTTCGCGGTCCTGGATAGCTGAGAGAGGAAATCCAAGAGATATATATATACATGGGTCAGCCTTCAAACTTGGCTTGGAGAATAGGCTGCAACGCCAAATGCATAGCGCTCAGGCATCATGTCACGGGTGGTGGTGGGGGGGGTCAGGGCTAAGACTCAGGAGTACTGCACAGGGTGCGGCTCCCCTCCTCCCGATCGGGCGGATACTGCTTAAAACACTCCAAGAACTCCGGGGTGGAGGGGCCCACACCTCGAGCCCGCCCCGATGACATCACCATCAGCCAATCAGCACATTCTCTGGACGCTAGACTTCTCCGTGTCCGGGAAGCAGGGCTCTTGCGGGTTCCCCCCCTGAGCGCCCCATGTGGCTGCAAAGATCCGGGGTCTGAGTCTTAGGAACCTCCCCAGGATCAAAGTTCCATGTAGGATTCAGTGTTTGTGCGTAGAGGTGGAGCATCTACAGAGACGCTGGAGGAGGAACTCCGGGGATGGCTGTCGCTGGGTGCAGGAGTGGAAGAGAGAGGCCCACGTCAAAACCCATGGTTTTGGGCTGGAGAGATGGCTTAGCAGTTAAGGACCTTGCCTGCAGAGCCTAAGAACCCAGGTTCGATTCCCCAGGACCCACGTAAGCCAAATGCACAAAGTGGTGCATGTGTCTGGAGTTCATTTTCAGCGGCTAGAGACCCTGGTGTGTCCATTCACATTCTCTCTCTCTCTTTCTCTCTCCCAAATAAATAAATAAAACTTTAAAATATTTTTTAAAAGTTGGGCGTGGTGGCACACGCCTTTAATCCCAGCACTCAGGAGGCAGAAGCAGGAGGATTGCGGTGAGTTCGAGGCCACCCTGAGACTAATTCCAGGTCTCCCTGAGCTAGAGTGAGACCCTACCTCCAAAAACAAAAACAAAAGTAAATAAATAAATAAAACCATGGTTTTGACAGCGCCCGCCACTCCATGGGTCCACAGAGGAGACGCAAATCTGAGCTTGAGGAAGGAGGGAGACAGTGAGGCGCTAGTGAGGAGGAAAGCTGCGTCCCAGAGGAGGAACTTGCGCACTTTAGGGATCTGGGAAGGATTCCTGCCCAAGATGCCTGAGCAGCTCTTTGCATAACCAATAGGAGTGGGTGATGAAAGGGAGCCATTCTACTGAAGGAAATCAAGTCCTGCTCTCCCACCAGCAGGGGGGCGCTGGCCACAGCTGGTGTCCCCTGACACCCCTGAGTCGTGGGGTCTCACCGCGGATGGCTCCCTGTGTGGCTTGTTGCTGTAGCTGTCTCTTTACCTCACTTTGTGGCTGTTTGGTGTTTTATGGAGGTCCCTACAGCCTGTCTTCTCCTGTGCATTCATTGCCATGCCCCAGCAGCTCCTAACGCACTTTCTGTAAAGACAAAAACCAAGCGTTGAGCCAGGCATGGTGGCCCATGCCTTTAATCACAGCAGTCAGGAGGCTGAAGTAGAAGGACTCCGATGAGTTCGAGCCCAGCCTGAGACTAATTACAGGTCAGCCTGGGATAGAGCGAGACCCTACCTTCAAAAAATAAAAAAAATTAAAAAACTGAGCCAGGAGTGGTGGCACGCACTTTTGATCCCAGCACTCAGGAGGCATAGGTAGGAGGATCGCTGTGAGTTTGAGGCCACCCTGAGATTACATAGTGAATTTGGAAAACCTAAAAAAAAAAAAAAAAAACTGAAGTGTTGATAATTTCTTCCTCCACCTCCACGTCCAGATTTGTCCTGCCTCCTAGGAACATATTAAAACCTTCATTTGCTTCATCCTCCTTCTCTTCTTATCAGTTCCAAACTAGAAGGTGTTGCCCCAGACGGACAGAAGACCAGAAAATAGCTTTATAAAATCTAGTGCTATAGGGAATGTTTAACTTATGCAAAGTCTTGAGTTCAATCTACTGTATCCAAAACAAACAAACAGGGCTGGAGGACCCATGTTCCATTCCACAGGACCCATGTAAGCCAGATGCACAAGGTGGCACATGTGTCTGGAATACATTAGCAGTGCCCGTTCTCTCTCTCTCTCTCAATCTCTCCCTCTAAGGAAAAAAAAAAGAAAAAGAAAAAATATCCTCTGGAGGCATATTTGCATAGGGAGCAGACAGATGGTGAGTGACTCCCTCCTGGCCTGTGTTTCCTTTTATGATCACTTTGAAATGTCACCTGTTCCTGATATATCTTTTCTCTCCCTGTCAGGAGCATTGGGGGATGGGGTCGAGGAGGGGTCGAAGGGCCTCTTCAGTGATCTCTCCGACTGGCACAGACAATCAAGTGGAAGTTACACAGGTTTCTCTAAACAATCCATCAGTGACAGTGGCCTGGATCAGAATCAAAAAGTTACAACTAGGCCAAGGGTGAGGGACATCAGGCAGGTTGTGGCAACAGTGATCTATCTGGAACACTATTTGCACTGTAAGGTCGTACCATGTCTACCCCACTTTTTAGGTTGGAAGCCCCCCACCCTTCACACACACACACACCTGTTTTTTTTTTTTTTATTATTTTGACTAAGAGTCTTATTATCTTATTATGTAACCCAGGCTGGCCTTGAACTTGCTGGTAGCCCAACCTTTGTGACCCTCATGTTTTGGCCTCTCAAGTGCCAAGATTATAGGCATGTGCCACTGTACTTAACTCCCTTACAACTTTATTTTTATTTGTTTGTTTTTTGTTTTTTTGGTGTTTCAAGGTAGGGTCTCACTTTATCTCAGGCTGACCTGGAATTCACTCTGTAGTCTCAGGGTGGCCTTGAGCTCACAGCGATTCTCCTACCTCTGCTTCCTGAGTGTTGAAGTTAAAGGCGCCTCTCTCAAAAAAATTAAAAAAAAAAAACAAAAAAAACTAGCAATAGAAGCCAGAGTTTGTAGAGTATGACTCCATGGTAGAATTCATCCAGCGATACTCCTGGAGAGGAGGCAGCGGAGGCAGCAGTGAGGACTGGCTACGTTCTCTTTCCTTGCATGAGTGGCAGTCACTGTCATTTGCACTGTCACAATTCATTAAATCAAGCTCTTTGAATCTTGTGTTTTTCGTAGTACACATTATTGTGGTTTATATGTAAATACACTAGGTTCGTGGGTTTGAACACTCGGTGCCCAGCTGGTGGCGCTGTTTGAGAAGGTTGTGGAACCTCCAGGAGGTGGAGCTTTGCTGGAAGAAGTGGGGCTTTGGGGGGGCCGGGGGGGGGGGGGGGGGGGGGGGAGCCAGACAGTTTTAAGGTTTTGTGGGCCAGGTTGGTTCCTGTTTATTCTCTGCTTCCTGCTGACTTCCTCCACCTCTTGCCTATCAAGACTCCCAAGCCAGGATGGATTCTACCCTCTGAGCTAGAAGCCAAAATGAACCGTTTTCTACTCTAAATTGTTTCTGGTCAGGACTTTGTTCACGGTGATGAGAAAGTAATTGAGTTGGATGTGGTGGTGGCACATGCCTTTGAACCCAGTGCAGAGGTAGGAGGATTGTCTGAGTTCAAGGCCACCCTGAGACTACATAGTAATTCCAGATCGGCCTGGTCTACAGTGAAACCCTACCTTGATAAACCAAAAACAAACAAACAAACCACAGTAAAAGTATAGAACTTTTTTTGAGGTAGGCTGTCTCACTCTAGTCCAGGATTTTTTTGTTGTTGTTGTTTTGTTTTGTTTTTCGAGGTAGGGTCTCACTCTAGCTCCGACTGACCAGGAATTCACTATGTAGTCTCAGGGTGGCCTTGAACTCACCACGATTCTCCTACTTCTGCCTCCCGAGTGGTAGGATTAAAGACATGCACCACCACCACATTCGGCTTCATTTTTTTTAAACTACTTATTTTTTTTTTCTTTTGTTCATTTTTATTTATTTATTTGAGAGCAACAGAGAGGGAAAGAGAGAATGGGCACACCAGGGCCTCCAGCCACTGCAAACGAACTCCAGACGCTGTGCCCCCTTGTGCATCTGGCTAATGTGGATCCTGGGGAATTGAGCCTTAAGCCAGGGTCCTTAGGCTTTACAGGCAAGCACTTAACCACTAAGCAATCTCTCCAGCCCTTAACTTTGATTTTTTAATTATTATTTCTATATTTGAGAAAGAGAGAGAGAGAGAGAGAGAAAGAGTCAGACACAGAGAGAATGGGCACGCCAGGGACTCCAGGGGCTGCAAATTAACCCCATACACGAGCCACCTTGTGCATCTGGCTTACATGGGTACTGAGGAATCAAACCTACAGTTTTTGGCTTTGCAGGCAAGCACCTTAACTGCAAAGCCATCTCTCCAGCCTGAAGCCAAGATTTCTAGAACTGGAATTCACTATGTAGTTTTAGGCAGGCCTTGAACTCACAGCGGTCCTCCTAAGAAAGTAATAGAAATAGTTATTCTTCCACAAAAAATGATTGGTCCTCATTGGTGCCTCAGTGTAAGCCAGGGGCAGAGTGGTGCATGTATCTGGAATTTGTTTGCAGTGACTGGAGGCTCTGGCATGTCCATTCTCTCTATATATCACTCTTTCTTCTTGCAAATAAACAAAATATATGAAAAAGACTTACTGCCCCGCCCCCCCCCAAAAAACTCAGTACAATTAAGTAAAGAGGTGGTGAAGGCCAGCACTTTAGGAGATGGAGGCAGGAGGATCAGGAGTTCAAGGTCATCCTTGGCTCCACAGTGAATTCAAGGACAGCCTGGCTACAAGAAACCCTGCCTTAATGAAACAAAAGTAAATAAAGAAGCAGGACATGGTGGCGCACGCCTTTCATCCTAGAATTTGGGAGGCAGAGGTGGGAGGATCACCATGAATTCAAGGCACCCTGAGACTACATAGTGAATTCCAGGTCAGCCTGGGCTAGAGCAAGATCCTACCTCAAAAAGCCAATAAATAGAGCTAGAGAAATGGTTCAGTGGTTAAGGCCTGTGAAGCCTAAGGACCCTGGTTTGATTCTCCAAGTCCCACTTAAGCCAGATGCACATGGTGGCACACATGCTCATTTGCGGTGGCTGGAGGCCCTGACGCGTGCATTTTCACTCTTTCCCTCTCAAATAAATAAATAAATAATAAAATCTTTAAAAAAAGAAAAACTAATAAATAAATAATTATAATGATACCCCTAAAATAAATAAACAAAATCTGGACACAGCTCTAAGTGGACTGAGCAGGCAGGTGTGTCCTCAACCCCTCACATGGTGTGTATATGCTGGCTTGTGGTCCCCACAAATTGCCAGAACCTTAGGCACTCATTTCTAGGTGCCATTTCTGACCTAAACCTCACCTCCACCCCTCCCCCCAGTGTCTTCCTTCTCAATCCCATCCAAACTTCCCTATCTTTAAAAAAAAAATATTATGTTATCTAATATCTTTTTTAATGTTTATTTTATTTGAAAGAAAGAGAAAGAGGCAGATAGAAAGAGAAGAGCTCTCTAGGTCCTCTAGCTGCTGCAAAGGAACTCCAGACACATGCGGCACCCTGTGCATCTGGCTTATATGGGTCCTGGGGAATCAAACCTGGGTCCTTTGGCTTTGCAGGCAAGTGCCATCATTGCTAAGCCATCTCTCCAGCCTGAACTCCCCTATTTTAAAGGGGCTAAGTGCTCTGTTCCCCATTGCCCTTTCTCCTGCCTAGCTACATCCTACATCTCTGGACCTAAGCAGCCAGAGGTGGTATCTCAAAGCCAGTTCCCTCCTGAGAGAGTTCTCTGGCGAATCACAATCTCCCTTTCTGGTTATAATTCTGTTATGTGACCACTTGTCCCGTGCAGGGCTCCTTCCCGCTCAGGTAGTGCCGAGGGAAGGACCAGGCCTGTTGATTCCTCCCTAGGGGTTGAGGAGGATAATGAGCATCGGACGACCCAGACCTCTCCTGGACACCGGAGAAAAACCACACTGAGTTGGGGGTCTTTTCCATGCAGAAACAACTCGCTTTATTACTCTGAGCAGTTGCCTATATCATGTTGGGGACGAAGGCGGGGATTTTAGGATGGGGGAAGAGGTAAGGGCCAATAGTAAACTTTAGCTATTGAAATGGTAATTACAATTGTCATGCGGAGGTAGCAGGCCAGAAGCCATTAAGCATCTTGCTGAGTCATAGCTGGCCAGAGACAGGTCGCCAAACATTAGCTAGGCTCAGGAAGTTCCACTAGGCCTCACGCCTGGGCCTTTTAGGGCACAACAGTCCCGGGGAAACTTTTCCCCTTGGGAGATGCAGACACACATCTTCACCTCAAATAGGGCTCAGATGGCAGACCAAAGTAAAATTATACCCATACTAGTTTGGTGAACCAATGAGTTTATTTGGGGAGGGATCACTTACAGAGCATATAGAAAGATGGGCCCCCAAAGCAGTCACTTAAAAAAAATATTTAGGGGCTGGAGGGATGGCTTAGCACTTAAGGTGATTGCCTACAGAACCAAAGGACCCAGGTTTGATTCCACAGGACTTGCATAAACCAGATGTACAAGGTGACACATGCATCTGGAGTTTGTTTGTGACAGCTGGAGCCCCTGGTGCTCCCATTCTCTCTCTCCCTTTCTGCCTGTCCAATAAATAAATTAAAATTAAAATTAAAAAAGATATTTTTTTTAGCCGGGTGTGGTAGCGCATATCTTTAATCCCAGCACACAGGAGGCAGAGGTAGGAGGTTTGCCATGAGTTCAAAGCCACCCTGAGAATAGAGTTAATTCCAGGTCAGCCTGAGCTAGAGTGAGACCCTACCTAGAAAAAAAAAAAGATTTTTTTTATTATTATTAATTTATTTTGAGAGAGAGAGAGAAAGAGGCAGATTGAAAGAGAGAATGGAGTCAGGCGTGGTGGTGCAAGCCTTTAATCCCAGCACTCGGGAGGCAGAGGTAGGAGGATTGCCGTGAGTTCGAGGCCACCCTGAGACTCCATAGTGAATTCCAGGTTAGCCTGGGCCAGTGAGACCCTACCTCGAAAAACAAAAACAAAAACAAACAAACAAAAAAGAGAGAATGGGCATGCCAGAGTCTCCAGCCACTGCAAATGAACTCCAGACACGTGAGCCACTTTTTGCAGCTGGCTTGTGTGGGCACTGGGGAATTGAACCTGGGTCCTTACGCTTGGCAGGCAAGCACCTTACCAGCTAAGCCATCTCTCCAGCCCTGACCCATCTGCTTTTGATAAAGCTGGCAATAGCTGTTTATACCTTTCAATGCAGAGGAAATCTGCCATATAACATCACTACTTGGGTGTCTGCTGAGGGGTTCCGGAAGTCCAGCAAAGGTACTATCAGGATGCAGATTTATGTAACTTTGTCAGCCAGGCCTTTTGCATCCCTTACAAACATGTGCAAGGGTGCCTTGGAAAATCCTGCAAAAATGGGCGGGGCTTCCCGGACCTATGCTTTGTTCATTTTATTTATTATTTAATTTTTTGGTTTTTCGAGGTAGGGTCTCACTCTAGCTCAGGCTGACCTGGAATTCACTCTGTAGTCTCAGGGTGGCCTCAAACTCATGGTGATCCTCCTACCTCTGCCTCCTGAGTGCTGGGATTCTCGCTTTGTTCATTTTAGAGGCCAGCACTGGGAAAGTGGCATGACATATCCCTGCTCTTCCCATGAGCTCAGCCCGTGCATCACAACAGAGAATGCAGCAAACCACAGACACCGTCAGATGTCCCTGCCTCAGTTTCCCAAGGACCTGTGCTTTTTTTTTTTTTTTTTACTGAATTATTATCCCAGCTCCCGAGAATAATGGTTTCCTGCCTTCAGCATCAGTGACGAGTCACGACGGGAAGTCAGCGTCATTGCCTCTGGGTGTAAAAAGGGAGGCAAAATAAAGAGCAGCGAGCAGGCTGTCCCCCCCCCCCACAACCGTCCCCAACTCCCCCCACCCCAGCTCATATATTCACACTGTCAGAGCCTGCGGCTAAGGAAGGGTATGGCCTGACACCCCGGAAGGTCCCTGTGGGTTTCCTAGCAAATGTTCCTGCTTCCTGAGCAATTACTAAGAGCCCCGCCCTGTCTGTGCTGTTTGGGAGAGCAACAGCCCCTCGCCTTCGGCATCCCTGGTATGAAAGAAGGCATGGCAAGTGATGGTGCCAGGGATCCTGGATGTGCAGACACGTGAGGTGATGGGCTGAGTAGGGCTCTTCAACTGCCGTCTACCCTCGGGTCCACACTTGCCCAGTGCGCTTTTGGTAACCACTTTGCTGACTTGGGAAGAGAATGGAGTTTGTTTATTTTTATTTTCTTGGTTTTTCGAGGTAGGGTATCACTTTAGCCTAGGCTGACCTATAATTCACTATGTAGTCTCAGGGTGGCCTTGCACTCACAGCCTCTCAAGTGCTGGGAGTAAAGATGTACGCCACCACGCCCAGCGAGAATGGGAGTTTTTGCCAATGACCTCTAAACAGGAACACATCCTTAACTTCATGTTTATTAACATACTTTTTTTTTTTTTTCTGAGGTAGGGACTCTTACCCAAACTGACCTGGAAATCACTCTGTAGTCTCAGGCTGGCCTCGAACTCATGGCGATCCTCCTACCTCTGCCTCCTGAATGTTGGGATTAAAGGCACACAGAACCCACCCAGCAACATAGTCTTTCAGTGTATGAAAAAATGATTAAATCGCCAGGCGTGGTGGCGCACGCCTTTAATCCCAGCACTCCGGAGGCAGAGGTAGAAGGATTGCTATGAGTTTGATGTCACCCTAAGACCAAATAGTGAATTCCAGGTCAGCCTGGGCCAGAGAGAGACCCTACCTTGAAACACCTAAAAAATTAAATTAAATTAAATGAAGATGTAAATGAAACCCAGAGGTGAAGCCAGGAGGCACTCAAGAGAGGCTGAACAGGGCCCATCACTGCTTCAGGCTGCAGAAGTCAGTAAAACCTACAATGGTGAGGTCCTGAGGGCCCATGGGTCCCACCCGCCCATCCCTCCCCCACCATGGTACAGGGAAGCCAGCCCAACTCCAGATGTTTATAATTTATTTCCAAAGGTGAGCTGCAGCACATAGGAAAATACACATGGCTTTTCAGTCTACATTTTTTTTTTTTTTCTTCAGAGAAAATAAGATTCTGTCCTTGGCTTTCTCAGCACCATCATCCTGTTGCTCCAGAATGGATGGCCTGTCTCCAAGATCCCGCTTTACAAGGCAGCAGCCTGGTCAAGGCCTCTGGGGTTGGTTGAAAGCAGGTTGGGCGGGGGGTGGGGGGAGTTAATCCCTATAGGTGTTGGGGGTTGCACTTGAGCAACACTCACTGCAAAGCTAAGGCAGAGAGAACAGAGGTGGTGGGAGGAGCCTCCCCCCACTCCAAGGACATGGCTTGCTGAGACTGAGCCCTCAGACCAGGCACGGGGAGGGGGAGGGGGAGAGGAGATTTGGCCCAGGCTGAGGCAGCAGCAGGGTGCGCATGTGGGTGTGTGGGGTGGGGAGGGTGGCATGCTGAAGAAGCAGCCTACCAGCCAACAGAAGACTTCAGCTCGTACTCGTCCTCTGCCCCAATGTAACTCACAAACTGTGGTCCCCAATCCTACACTTGGCCCCTTGCGTTGACTCTACTTCAAGTTGTGGGGCTGGGGGGGGGGAGGAGGGGCTTACTCAGGTCCCTTCTACTCGCTTATCCCCTCATAATGTCAGTGCAAAACATTCTTAGGGCAAAGCCCGCTCCCCCCCCTCCACCTTGAGTCCCTCCCTGCACATTGACCGGGGCTGCAGGGAAAGGAGAAGGGGAAGGCGCTAGCTGGGGACCTCCCCCAGCTCCGGGAACTCTTTGCACATCTCTTGGACAATCATGCGGTCCATCTGGCACTGGGGTGAGGCGTCTTCCTCAGTCAGGATGCGCCGCAGCGTGGCCTGCAGGTCAGGCAGGCGGTGGCGGTGCTGCAGGTAGGGTGTGGAGCGGATCACGGCATGCATCAGAGACAGGTACTCCATGCGCAGCTGTGGGAAGATCAGATGGGCTCAGGGACCTCAGGGAGGCATGCCTGCGCCTGGACAGGGGCTGGCCACTACCAGCCCATGGAACCCAGGGTTATGGACCAGCTCACTTGGATCATCAGGGCGGCATCCACAATGGCCTTCCACAGCTGTTCAATAAGTGAATGAATGCATCACCCCAGCAACACAGAGTCCCAGAATGTGACCTGTCGTGTCAATCCTTTAGGATTGGGCCGGCTGCGTGTGTGGTGGCGCACACCTTTAATCCCAGCACTCAGGAGGCAGAGGTCGGAGGCTGGGAGCCCTAAGTACCATCCCTGTCTGTCAGAAACTCCCCACTCCTTCACTCTGTCTTGTCCTGGAAGATCAATCACATCCATAGCTTGAAACAGCGACCCACTCACAGATCTCACCTAGATCTGTCCTGTGAGCTCCAGACAAGAATATCCAATTGCCTGCTTGTCATCTCCTGCATATCTGAGACTTCAAATCTATATATCTACCATCAAACTCATGATCTTTCCATCCTTGCCAAGCTGAAAGCGTTTTCATGTTATTTTGGGAAAGAACACTGCTGTTGATCCAAAAGCGCAGGCCTGAAACACAGGGAGACTCTGATTCCTCTCTTCCACACACCCTGTATCAAATCCATTTCCAAAGCCTAGCTATTTTGCCTCTCACATCAGCCCTTAACCCATCTCCAACATTCCCCCAACCCATACCCCCTGTACCTCTGGCTTAAGCAGTTCCAAAAGCCCCCATGAGCTGACCCCAACATTCCTTGTCCTGAGACTCTCAATCCATCACCTGTCCCTAACATGCTTTTTTTTTTTTTTTCCCTTCCTTCCTTTCTTTTTCATTTTTTTATGAGAGTGAGAGAAAGAGAATTGGCATGCCAGGGCTTCCAGCCACTGGAATCGAACTTCAGACATGTGCGCCAGCTTGTGTGCATGTGTGACCTTGCACGCTTGCGTCACCTTGTGTGTCTGGCTTATGTGGGACCTGGACAGTGAACATGGGTCCTTAGGCTTCACAGGTTAAGTGCCTTAACCGCTAAGCCACTTCTCCAGCCCCTAACATGTTTTTTGTTTCTTTTGTTTTTTGACGTAGGGTCTCACTCTAGCTCAGGCTGACCTGGAATTCCCTTTGTAGTCTCAGGGTGGCCTCAAACTCACAGCGATCCTCCTACCTCTGCCTCCTGAGTGCTGGGATTAAAGGCGTGCACCACCATGACCAGCCCCAACATGTTTTTTATTTGCCAACCCCGCAGGCCCCCACTGTACCCTTCATTTCTCTTGAATGGATACCAAAACTTCCTCAAAGAACACCATCCTTCTAACTTTCAAGCCTGGGAGTCAGACCCAGGTGCCTGCACATGCAATGCCAGAGCTGAAGCAGAAAGAAGGACGGTGTCAGGCACACAGCTGCACTTCACTCAGTACCGTAAATCTCAAATGGGTACTTGGTACTTATGAGGCCTCCCATGGCTCTCCTCTGCTCTGCCTGTTCTTAAGAGTGCTACTACCCAGCTTCTCTGCCTTGCAAACCTTAATGGCTTGGCTGACTGGCATTATGGGAAAAGCAGGAGCAGTCTTTCAGAATCCTGTCTTCCACTCTCAAAACCCAGGACTAACATGTTCCCATCAAAATGAAATGCTGGGGCTGGAGAGATGGCTTAGTGGTTAAGGTACTTGCCCGCAAGACCAAAGGACATAGGTTCGATTCCCCAGTACCCATGTAAGCCAGAAGCACAAGGTGGTGAGCACATGCATTTGGAGTTCACTTGCAGTGGCTAGAGGCCCTGGCATACCCATTTTTCTCTCTGCCTGCCTATTTTCTCTCTCTTTCTCTCTCTCACACATGAATTAAAATAAGAAATTAAAAACTGAAATTCTGTCTTCTGCCCACAAGGGCCTGACCACCATCTCCCTCTTCTTCATCTGGTTGCCTTGGTCCACTCTCCTCCACATGTTGCTCATTTCTCTAAGCTTACCAGATCATTTCCTCTGGTTCAGGACATGCACCAGCACCTTCCACCTTTAAAATGCTCTCCCTGACTCCACATTACCTCCTTCTGGTACCTGCCTGCCCTCTTTTCCCCTTCCTTGCACAGAACACTGATGTGATCTTCACTTACTGCTTCCCAGCCCTCCTCCGCCACTTCAAATGCTCTCAGACTTTCCATTCAGACGCACCTCCCTCTATTCAGTTGGTCATCCTCACCACTGGCTTCTGTGTGGCAAATCCAACAGCTACTACCCAGGCCCCATCTCAGGCTTCTGAGAACATGGAGAAGGCTGACCTCCCTCCTCCAAACACATAACCCGGGGGCTTTTGCTGGCTTGGTTTTGCCCTGACTTGACCCTGATGTGCCCCAGCTGAAGTGCCCTGCCAACCCAGCCCATCTAATTTTCCAGGTGACCAGGCTGCCGCAGGCCTTCTCTGCAAAGACAACTCCAACTTGTCTCTCTAGCCCCAACACACTCCCCACGGCCTCCCCGATGTTCTCATGCATGAATATCTTACAGATAGCTCCTCAATGCTGACCCGTTCAAAATACAACCCGCCACCCTACCCCACCCCACCCCACCCGACCAATTAATCGTAGCATTCCATCCATCTAGTTGCTCAACACACCCCCAGCAGCATGCTGTGCCAGATCCACTTCCAATACACTCTTGCAACACTGCCGTCGTCTCTCCCTCCCATTCCCACCACCACGCCATGCCACGCCACTGGCTTCCTGGCTCTCACTCTGCTCTCGCACAGTAAAGCAGCTGAGTTCCATTTACTTCTTTCTGCAGGGAGGAGGGGATTTTGAGGCAAGGTCTCACTCCACTCCAGGCTAATCGAGAACTCACTCAGAAGCCCTAGGCTGGCACTGAACTCATGGAAGTACCCCTAATGCAGCCTCCTGAATGGCGTGCACAACTATGTCTGGCCCCATTGACTTTTTTGGTGGTGGTGGTTGTTTTTTGAGGTAGGGCCTCACTCTAGCTCAGGCTGACCTGGAATTCACTATGTAGTTCCAGGCTGGCCTTGAACTCACGGCAATCCTCCTACCTCTGCCTCCCAAGTGCTGGGATTAAAGACATGTGCCACTATACCCCGTTGTTTTTGCTTGCTTTTTTTTTTTTTTTTTTTCCCTCCTCTTTTGAGACAGGGTCTCACTCTGGCTCAGGCTGACCTGGAATTTACTATGTAGGCTCAGGTTGGCCTCGAACTCATAGCGATCCTTCTATCTCTGCCTCCAGAGTACTGGGATTAAAGACACGCACCACCACGCCTAGCCTTCAGTTTGCTTTTTTTGTTTTTCGAGGTAGGGTCTCGCAGAATTCACTATATAGTCTCAGGCTGGCCTCAAACTCACAGCAATCCTCCTACCTCTGTTTCCCACGCACTGAGATTAAAGGCGTGCGCCACCATGCCTGGCTTTTCCCGTTTACTTTTGAAAAGCGATCCCAACCTGTACTTCCGGCCTCCAGTGCCCTGTGTTTCTTCTTTCTTTACCTCCACTCCATCTTTCTCGACACTCCGCTCCAGACAGCCACAGAGCTGGCTCCTTCATGCCCTGGCATGCCTTTCCTGGTTTCTTAAGCAGTCGTCCACACTTACCCGACTCCAATGGCAGCCCCATCCCCTCAGCTCAGACTCACTGACATGCTTCCCCCCTTTGGCTCGGTCTGCACTCCAGAGTACATGCAGCGATCTGCAGGCACCTTGTCTCCAGGCGACAGGTCCGCGATGTGCCGCACCGTGATGTCAATAAGCGCCATCATGTCGGTGTGGTAGAAGATGGTGGCTGTGGCAGCGCTGCTGAACACGTCCTGCAGGAACTTGAGGACAGCGTGTGGCGGCTGAGGCTCGTGCCTGAAGATGCGTACCGGGTCATCTAAAAGGCAGGGATCCACGGGGATCAACGTAGTCCTTTGCTGGGGTCCCGGGGTCGCCCCAGGGGGGGGTTAGAGGAGTCAAAGCAGGGGCACGGGGGCTATGGAGACCCAGTGGGGGAGAGGGTACCCACACCCGTGCAGATTGCTGAGCCTCACCCCCTCTGTTCAGAAGCAACAACAGCTTCTCAGAGAAGATCTTGACGTTGGTGTGTTTGCTCAGGGCGGCCATGATGACATTCTGGTCTGGCGCTGAGGGAAGGCATGCGTGTAGGAAAATAACAAAACAAACAAACAAACCAGTAATGTAAGTGGAGCCTGAAAAGTTCCCCTTTTGGACGGCACCTCCCAACTGTGGCCCACTCCACCTGGCAGGTGCAGGTTGAGAGCCAGAAGCAGGTTCATGCAGAGATCAGGCAGCTGTTCCGTGGTGTCCAAGGGAAGCCCATCCTCAACGACGCTCAGCAAGAACTGGGCAAAGGGTGTGCCCAGGTGCTCTGGAAAAGAGGCCCAGACAAGTCAGCATGCCTGCCGTTTCCTCCCCACATGTAATTCGGCCTCCTTGGCTTTCTGAGGGCACTGGGGCTGAGGGTAGCCGGCCTCCAGGCCTTTGGGCCCTGGGTCCTACCTCAGGAACTGGCAGTCAGCTGATCAGAGATCTACTTTCTTTTTTTTTTTTCTTTTAATTTTTTAAAATTTTTATTTACTTATTTGAGAGAGACAGACAGAGAGAGGAAAGAGGCAGAGAGAGAATGGGTGCGCCAGGGCTTCTAGCCACTACAAACGAACTCTAGACGCGTGTGCCCCCTTGTGCATCTGGCTAACATGGGTCCTGGGAAACTGGGGCCTCGAACCGGGGTCCTTAGGCTTCACAGACAAGTGCTTAACCACTAAGCCACCTCTCCAGCCCCAGAGATCTGCTGTCTTACCGTAGTGTGCGTAGGGCACCGCTTCTCCCATAGAGAAGACCATGGCAAGGATGAGGGCAGAGTAACACAGTTTCTGGTGGTCTGGGGAGGCAAGGCGGGAAGTCAGCGCCTTGCAAAATACCAGGAATGCCCCGGAGGACGGTGGGAACCCTCCCCAGGAGACAGGGGAAGTCCCACCCCACCCTCCCCTTACCCTGCGTGTCAGTCTGCATGTCTCGTGCCAACTCCACGGGAAGCACGGAGGACACGAGCGTGGAGATGATGGCCGCGTCGAGGCTGCACATGGCACCAAAGCACTTGAGCAGCAGCAGTCTCAGCGAGGCCCGGTGCTCCTGGCAGGGGCGTGCAAGTGCTCAGTTCCCGAGCTGCCGCTCCCAACCCCATTCTTCTGCAGCCCCAGCCCCCTGTTTTGCACCTACCATCTGGTAATAGGCCACCAAGGCCAGGACAGACTCAAACTCGTTCCTCTTGCACATTTTCTTGCAAACTTCAGGGTCCGCATCTGTCTGTGGTGGGGAGGGAGGTGTGAGGGTCACCCAGTATGAGCCGAGCTGGACGGCCCCATGACCACAAGCTGACCACATATAGCAAGAAGAGACTCCTAGCTGGGCGTGGTGGCGCATGCCTTTAATCCCAGCGCTCAGGAAGCAGAGGCAGAGGTGGGAGGATCACCATGAGTTCGAGGCCACCCTGAGACTCCATAGTGAATTCCAGGTCAGCCTGAGCTACAGTGAGACCCTACCTCAAATAACCAAAAAAAAAAAAAAAAAAAAAGAGAAGAGACTCCTAAGGACTAAAGAGGACTTGGGAGGTAGAGGTAGGAGGATCACTATGAGTTCAAGGCCAGCCTGAGACTACATAGTGAATTCCAGGTCAGCCTGGGCTAGAGTGAGACCCTACTTCGAAAAACCAAGGGAAAAACAAAAAAAAAAAAAAAAAGGAGGGTACTACAAGGTGGGAAGTAAATCACTGCTCCAATCCCGAGACCCATGTGGACTCTCACTCCATACCAGAATATGCAGCAGTTCCTCCAGGTAGCAGCGGATGACACCCTCGTCCTCATACAGGGCCCAGCTGCGCTGCTGGGCATCATCCTTTCTCCGGGCCAGGTCCGCAAAAATCACCTCGAGCCTCTGCTGGTCGTGGCAGACCTGGCCCGAGGGCAGGGCCGTGCTCATGTCCTGGAGGCAGAGGGCAGAGGCAAGACTCAGCACTCCCTGCTCAGCTGCAGCTCCAGGAAGCCCCCAAGGCCTGGGCCTACATTCCCTGAGCTCAGGTCCCGCATGGCCCACAAGGGGCAGGAGCTTCACTCTAGTTTTGGCCTGCTGCAATGAGACGTGGCTGTGGGGGGTTCCAACAACCTGACTCTCCCCTAGACCTGGATATAAGCACCCTGCCATGAGGATATGGTCTGTTTCTGCCTCAGTGTGACTGAGCCCCCTCACTCCCGTTCCACACAAAGTGGCACCAGACCTGTCACTGCCTGACATACTTCCCACACTGCCCTCCGCCCAGTCTGACCAGAACCACATGAAGATCCCTAAAGAAGGATCTTCGCTCAGATAACCCCCATAGGTAGTCTGGACTCACTGGCCCCATTCCTGCTCCTAACCAGCTTCTCAAACTCGGCAAGACAACAGAGACAACCTGCAATGCCCACACCTCCCCCCTCTCATGTGAGTCAGCACTTAAGCCTCCATCACAGCTCCAAACCCTCGGTGCTCTCCAATGCCAAGGTTGGCAAGGCATGCCCTCACCCATTTCCGTATCCATGACTTCTCTGCACTCTGGCAGGATTCCCTAACAAGACAGTGGCAATCCCCTCCAGGCGGCATGAGGGTCTCCCATATCCCCACCCCGTCCTAGTCTCATTTATCATCTGTGCTAGGTCTTACCTTCCTCACCGCCTAGGTCCCGGGTCTCACCTCCCACGCCACCTGCTCCCTCGCCTCCTGTGTCCCGGGTCTCACCTCCCACGCCACCTGCTCCCTCGCCTCCTGTGTCCCGGGTCTCACCTCCCACGCCACCTGCTCCCTCGCCTCCTGTGTCCCGGGTCTCACCTCCCCCGCCACCTGCTCCCTCGCCTCCTGTGTCCCGGGTCTCACCTCCCCCGCCACCTGCTCCCTCGCCTCCTGTGTCCCGGGTCTCACCTCCCCCGCCACCTGCTCCCTCACCTCCTGTGTCCCGGGTCTCACCTCCCCCGCCACCTGCTCCCTCACCTCCTGTGTCCTGGGTCTCACCTCCCCCACCATCTGCTCCCTCACCTCCTGTGTTCCAGGTCTCACCTCCCACACCACCTGCTCCCTCACTTCCTGTGTCCCAGCCATGCCTGCCACCTTCCAGTTCCTCCTTCCTGAGAACCACCCTCCATCCTGCCTCTTGACCCCTGTCCAGGCTGAGCCTCAGTCTAGAATGCTCTTCCCCCCCTTTCTCCCTCATGTGTTAGCTCAAATGACCTCAACGCCCGGCAGAACGAAAGCTCAGAGCCAGAGCTCAACAAGTACCTGTCGTATACCGCCTGGACAACTGTGTGAGGGGAGTGGAGAGGGGCTAGCAGGACGGCCTGAGGGTGGGGAGGCTCTTGGCCATGCTGCCCACCCTCACCTTGCCCTCTACCAACGAGAGGAGGACTTGCTCCATGACAGGTGAGCTGGCTGGCACAGAGGCCTGGATGTGACCCACCACCACGCCGATGGCCACACGGCATAATTCATGGCTCAGGCCGGTGTTTCTCCGCACGAGCTCCATCAGCTCTGCCCCAATGGTCCTTGGCACAACCGTCTCGGCCACTGCCTTCTCCTCAGTGGTCTCCAGGCTGAGGGCATCCAGAGCTTCCAGCTCATCGGGGGCCGAGGTGGTACCAGCTGCCACCTCCTCGGCAGGAGGCTCGGGGGATGGTGCCTTGGAGGGAGAGGGCTGGGCGTGGGACACAGTGGTGTGGGCACTTCGGCGAGGCACAGGTGGGGGCGTGGGGGAGCAGCTGGGGCCCAGCTCGGAGGGGCTGGAGCCAGTATAGAGCGTGTCCACGGAGGTGCTGCTGACGGACGAGCCGCTGGATATGGAACTGCCCCCAGAGGGCGCTGTGGTGCGGACGCCTGTGAACAGGGGCAGAAGCTGTGCAGGGGCCCTGGGGCCTGCACCTCATGGGGGCCTCCACCCCTCCTGGTCTAGAGCTCCTGCCCCCTAACACTGGACCCTCTTCCTCTGCTAGGCAGGCCCTGTCTCCCCACCAAGTCTGGAGCACCCACCTGCCCCAACACCAGGACCCTAATATTCTCCGAAGCCCAGAGCCCCTTCTATCTAACACAAATAGACCAACAACAAACCGTTCCAGGCACAAGTAGCCCCCTCCCTGGTGCCCCCAGCTCTGCCCTCTCACCACTCCCTGAGACCATCAGAGCCTCGCGGTCTCGGCGCTTCACGGGCGGGGGTGGGGTGGCCGGCGCTGCTCGGCGAGGCTGGGGTGGGATCTAAGACAGAAACGGGATCTGCATCTCTGACTTGGGTGGGCCCCTACAGCCTCTGGATGAAGCCTTGAGTCCCATCCATTTCCTTTCATAAGATGCCCTCATTACCTACCTGGTAGAAGCTGCCCTCTGCCCCAAGGTGCTCAGAACTGGGCAGGCTGTGCTGACGTTCAAACCCAGTTCGACACACCCCATTGGGCTGCCTGGCGGCGGCAGCATCCAGATGGTGGTCACTGGTGGACGGGGTCATAACTGGAGCGCTGGAGGCTGAGGGGCCTCTGCGAGACAGGGTCTCTTTCCGGTGATGGATCAGTTTCCTGACAGAGACGAGAGAGACCACGGAGTTGTCCCCTCCCCACCTACAAAGTCATCACTTGGTCCCTGTGGGACGCTGGGACATCTCACAGGGCAGGCCTCCATACTTTTTTTTTTTCTTGTTTATTTTTACTTATTTGAGAGAGGGGGGGGGGAATGGGCGCGCCACCGCTCCCAGCCACACTGCAAATGAACTCCAGAGCCTGCACCCCTGTTGTGCATCTGGCTAATGTGGGTCCTGGGGAATCGAGCCTCAAACCGGGGTCCTTACGCTTCACAGGCAAGTGCTTAACCACTCAGCCATCTCTCCAACCCGGCCTCCATACTTCTATTTTACCTACGCTAGACCCCACCCTGTGGGGCCCCATTTTTAACCCTAGCATGAACCCACCCCCTCCACTGAAGGACCCCACTCCACCACGTTCACAGGGAGGTTCCCCTTCCCGACACTCACTGGAGCACTCCACGCTGTTCCAGGCTATACTTGCCACCATCTCGCATGGCTGTGTTGTGTACAGCCTCGATGGCCCGGTCGATGGCTTGGAGGACATCCTGCTCCAGGCCCTAGGGGGAAGTGGACAGTTAGGCGTGGGGACAAGTGAGGAGGCAGAGGACTACTACAGCTGAAGGCTACAACGCTAGACATGAGCAGAGACTCAAGCCGGATTCTAAACTGAGGCTGTGTGCGTGCGTGTGGTGTGTGCGTGTGGTGTATGCGTACGTGTGTGCACATGTGTGTGCCTTGAACAGAAGCTACGCAGGCCAGAGAATGGCAGTGCTTTCCTCTATCGCTCATTCACTGTTTCCTTGAGAGACAGTCTCTCACTGAACCTGGAGCTGCTGTTTTCTTTCGGTCAGTCGGACCAGCAAGCCCCGGCAACTGTCTCCGCTCCTCCCAGGACTAAGGATATAGGCATGTGTGGCCACACCCAACTGTTTACTGGGAAACCAAACTCAGGCAGCCTCAGGTCCTCAAGTGTGTGCGGCTACAGCTCTTATCCATTGAACCATCTCCCTAGCCCTGGGATGAGATTCTCAAACCCCATTATTCAGCAAGGACACCGAGT
Source organism: Jaculus jaculus (assembly GCF_020740685.1). NCBI lineage: Eukaryota > Metazoa > Chordata > Mammalia > Rodentia > Dipodidae > Jaculus > Jaculus jaculus. The sequence continues at coordinate 17,147,251 of NC_059118.1, forward strand.
GCACCCCACGATGTTACACAGGGATCCGTGCTGGGGGCCAGGATGAGCCCTGGGCTTGGCTCAGAGACATGGCTGAGATGCCAGGTAGGAAGACTCCAGTGTATGGAATCCTTCATCAGTCACTCTGCATGTTGCTGATCTTTCACAAAACCAAGATCACATAGCAGGTCAGCCTTGTCGCCATAGAGCCCTCTGTCAGCCCTGGGGGTCAGTGGGCCACAAAGAGCCCCCTTCCTATCTCTGTTCCCTCTGTACCTTCACCGTTTCAAGGTGGCCCGCTAACTTTTCAGGCCTGACTAGGGAAGCACCTTTGTGTTTATGGTGAAACAAGAGCCTTAAGGGCTGGAGAGATGGCTTAGCAGTTAAGACATTTGCCTACAAAGCCAAAAGACCCTGGTTCAATTTCCCAAGACCCAGGTAAACCAGATGCACAAGGTGGTACATGTGCCTAGAGTTTGTTTGCAGTAGCTAGAGACCCTGGCACATCAATTTATTGTCCCTCTCTCTCTGCCTCTTCCTCTCTCTTTCAGATAAATAAATACAAAGAAAAAATATTGTTTAAAAAAAGAGACTTAAGTGCACCTTTAATCCTCATTCAGGGGGCTGAGGGAGGAGGATCGTCTTGAGTTTGAGGCCAGCCTGAGACTACATAGTGAATTCTAGGTCAGCCTGTGCTAGAGCAAGACCACCTTGTGGGGAAAAAAAAAAAAGAAGAAGAAGAAGAGGAGGAGGAGGAAGAGGAGGAAGAAGAAGAAGAAGAAGAGGAAGAAGAAGAAAGAAGAAGAAGAAAGAAGAAGAAGAAATGCAAGCACATCTTTAATCCTCACTAGGAAGGCTGAGGTAGAAGGATCGTCCCGAGTTCAAAGCTAGCCTGGGTTACAGAGTGAGTTCCAAGTCAGCCTAGGCTACAGTGAGACCCTGCTTTGAAAAAGCAAAACAAAGGGCTGTAGGGATGGCTTAGTGGTTAAGGCGTTTGCCTGTAAAGCCAAAGGACCCAGGTTCGATTTCCCAGGAATCACGTTAGTCAGATGCACAAGGGGGCGCAAGCAGCTGGTGTTTGTTTGCAGTGGCTGGAAGCCCTGGCATGCCCATTCTCTCTCCCTCCCTCCCTCCTTCTCAAATACATACATACATAAATAAATAAATATTAAATATTAAAAAGTAAAAATGAACAGAAAGTAAATAATAAATATTTTTGAAAAACACAGAGTTGGGCTGGAGAGATGGCTTAGCGGTTAAGCGCTTGCCTGTGAAGCCTAAGGACCCTGGTTCGAGGGTCGATTCTCCAGGACCCACGTTAGCCAGATGCACAAGGGGGCGCACGTGTCTGGAGTTCGTTTGCAGTGGCTGGAAGCCCTGGTGTGCCCATTCTCTGTCTCTCTCTCTCTCTCTCCCTATCTGCCTTTTTCTCTCTCTGTCACTCTCAAATAAATAAATAAAAATGAACAAAAAAATTAAAAAAAAAACACAGAGTTGAGAGACAGACCTACGTCCTGCTCCTCGTTCTTGGTCAGGGTTGTCAAGCACAGTAACCCAGAGGTCGGCTCTTCTCCACTGCCCGGTATTTGGGTGAGGTATGGATAACAGCTGTGGGACTGATTTCTATACATGATCCACCAGCTACCCAGGAGTTCCACATCAGAGGTGACCCCACTCCAGAGTGTCTGTTCGTTTATTTGGTTGCTTTGTTTTGCTTTTTCAAGGTAGGGTTTTACTCTAGCCCAGGCTGACCTGGAATTCACTATGTATTCTCAGGGTGGCCTCAAACTCATAGCAATCCACCTACTTCTGCCACCCAAGTGCTGGGATTAAAGGCATGTGCCATCATACCTGGCTTTGAATTTTTTATTTTTTATTTTTAGTTTATTTATTTGCAAGGAGAGAGACAGAAAGAGAGAGAGAACGGGCACACCAGGGCCTCCAACCACTGCAAACAAACTCCAGATGAATATGCCACTTTGTGCATCTGGCTTTATGTGGGTATTGAACCAGCGCTGTTAAACTTTGCAGGCAAGCACCTTCACTGCTGAGACATCTCTCCAGCCCCCTGATTAAAAAAAAAAATTTTTTTTTTCAAGGTAGGGTCTCACTCTAGCTCAGGCTGACCTGGAAAACACTTTGCAGGCTCAGGGTGGCCTTGAATTTATGCCAATCCTCCTACCTCTGCCTCCCGAGTGCTGGGATTAAACCCTGGTTGAATTTTTAGGGCAGAATCTTAGCTGGCCAAGAATTCATACGTAGCTCAGGCTGGCCTGGAACTGTGACAATCTTCCCGTCTCACTCCCAAGGGCTGGGACCGCAGATGTGTGTCAACATGCCCAACTCCAGAATGGGTTTATATTTTTATTTATTTTTATTTATCTATTTATTTGACAGGGAAAGAGGGAGAGAGAACGAGCATGCCAGGGCCTCCAGCCACTGCAAAGGATGCACCAGATGCATGCGCCCCCTTGTGCATCTAGCTAATATGGGTCCTGGGGAATTGAACCTGGGTCATTTGGCTTTACAGGCAAAACGCCTCAACCGTTAAGCCATCCCTCCAGCCTTAGAATGGGTTTAAGAAGTTTTCCTGATGGGAACAAATGGGTGCAGAGGTAGGTAAAGCCTTCCAGGGCTTTCCAGGGCATGGGGAGACAAGAGGACAGAGAGAGAAACATATAGTATAGGTAGAAGTTACAAGTGTGGAGAGAAAGAGTGGGGACATGGCTCCGTGAATAAGGCAGCTGTAAACATGTAAGCATGAGTACTGAGTCTGGATCCCCATGTAAACATAAAATGGAGGCTGCAGTTATAGCGTGATTTTTTAAATTATTATTTTATTTTTATCTATTCGTTTAAGAGAGAGAGAGAGAAGAAAAAAAAGTGGGTATGCCAGGGCCCCTAGCCACTGCAAACAAATTCCAGATACATGCATCACCATATGCATCTGGCTTATGTGGGTCATGGGGAAATCAAACCTGGGTACTTTGGCTTCACAGGCAAGCACCTCAACTGCTGAGCCATCTCTCCAGCCCATAGTGACCTAGAACTCAGTCTGTAGTCCCAGGTGAGCCTTGAACTCACAATGATCCTCCTCTTTCTGCCTCCCAAGTGCTAGGATTTAAGGTGTGTGCCACTATACCTGGAAATTATAGTGTATTTATTTATTTATTTATTTTAAAGGAAAGACAGAAAGAAAAGAGAAGGGCACACCAGGGCTTCTAGCCACCACAAGCAAACTCCAGATACATGTGCCACTTTGTGCATCTCGCTTTACATGGGTACTGGGGAATCAAACCTGGGCCTTTAGACCATGCAAGCAATCAAGCAAGCTTCTTTAACTGCTGAGCATCTCTCTAGCCTTTATTTATTTATTTATTTTTTCATTTGTTTTGAGGTAAGAGTCTCGCTATAGCCCAGGAATTCACCATGTAGTCTCAGGGTGGCCTTGAACTCATGATGATCCTCATACTTCTGCTGAATGCTAAGATTAAAGGTGTGTGTCACCATGCCTGGCCCTCCCCCCGGCTTTTTTTATTTTTGGTTTTTGGAGGTAGGGTCTTGCTCTAGCCTAGCCTGACCTGGCATTCACTATGTAATCTCAGAGTAGCCTCGAATGCATGGTGATCCTCCTACCTCTGCCTCTCCCCTATTATTTTAAATTTTCTTTATTTATTCATTTGAGAGAGTGAGAGAAAGAGGCAAGTAGAGAGAAAGAGAATGGGCATGTCAGGGCCTCCAGCTACTGCAAATGAACTCCAGACACATACGCCACCTTGTGCATCTGATTTATATGGCTACTAGGGAATAAAAGCTGGGTCCTTAGGCTTTGCGAGCAAGCACCTTAATGGCTGAGCCATTTCTCCAACCCCCATATATATATATATATATATATATATATATATATATATATATATATATATTTTTTTTTTTTTTTTTTTTTGAGGTAGAGTTTTACTCTAGCCCAGGCTGATCTGGAACTCACTCTGTAATTCCACCTGGCCTTGAACTCACGGTAATCCTCCTCCCTCTGACTCCCAAGTGGAACTTTTATTTATTTATTTGAGAGAGAGAGAGAGGCCGGGCATGGTGGTGCACGCCTTTAATCTCAGCATTCAGGAGGCAGAGGTAGGAGTATCGCTGTGAGTTCGAGGCCACCCTGAGAATACATAGTGAATTTCAAGTCAGCCTGAGCTAGAGTGAAACTCTACCTCGAAAAAAAAAAAAATGAGAGCAAGAGAGAGAGAGTGAAAGGGAGAGAATGGGCATGTCAGGGCCTCAGCCACTGCAAACAAACTCCAGACACATGTGCCACCTTGTGCACCTGGCTTACATAGGTCTCAGGCAATTGAATCTGGGTCCTCTGGCTTGGCAGGCGAAAACCTTAACCTCTAAGCCATCTCTCCAGCCCACAAGAGGCATTCTTTTGTGTGTGTGTGTGTGTGCGCGCACGTGTGAGGTAGGGTCCAGGCTGACCTGGAATTCACTCTGTAGTCTCAGTGTGGCTTTGAACTCATGGTGATCCTCCTATCTCTGCCTCCCAAGTGCTGGGATCAAAGGTGCGCGCCACCACGCCCGGCTTTGAGTGGCAGTTTTAATCCCAGTATGCGCATAACAAGAAGGGAAGAGAATCTTTCAGAAGTTCAGCCAGCTAGCCTGGTGAATGCAGCAGTGAATATTAAGAACCCTGCCTTTGGCTGGGAAGAAGGCTCAGTGGCTAAAAGCTCTTGCTTCGAAAGCCAGCAGCATAGTTTGATTCTTCAGGACCCATATGTGTAAAGTGGTACATGAGTTTGGAGTTCATTTGCACTGTCAGGAGACTCTGGCATGCCCATTCCTTCTCTTTCTCCATCCCTTTCTCTTCTCTCTCTCCTTGCAAGTAAACAAACAATATCTAAAAAGAAAAGAAAAGAAGGCTGGAGAGCCACCTTAGCAGTTAAGGCACTTGCTGGCAAAGCCAAAGGGCCTAGGTTCGATTCCCCAGGACCCACGTAAAACCAGATGCACAAGGTGGCACGTGCATCTGGAGTTCGTATGCGGTGGCTGGAGGCCCTGGCGCCCATTCTCCCTACATATATCTGCCTTCCCCAAAATCAACAGAATATGAATGAATATGAATATGAAAATGAATATGAATGTGGGACAGACACCTGAAGTTGTCTTCTGACCTCCAGATGTGTGCCGTGGCAAGTGTGCACCCACACTTACACACGTGAACATGTGCACAAGCACACAAACATACACAAGCACCCAAATAAGTACATAAGTGAACAAAACGTCAGATGTGGAGAAAGAAGGCCCTAGAGGCAGAGGGAGATAAAGCAGGTGGACCGAGTTACAGAGATGGAGTGAGAGTCACAGGAAGAGAGCAAACACTCAGGAAGAATAATCAGAATTACACAGAATTGTGCAAAGTCAGGGGATCTGAGAGGAAAAGCGTCTGCAGAAAGAACCCATAGAGACTGACGGTTAGGAGCCTTCCTGCCCTTCCCAAACATGCAGCTCACTGGTCCCGGCTGGGGCACAGGCCTTAGGGAAGAGGCAGGACTTCCTCCAGGGATGAGACTCAGGCCTGAGGAGGTTACGTAGGCCACACTCCATTTCCAGATGTCCTAGCGTCTCTCACCCCAAACACCCTAAATAGGATGAAGATGGGGGTCTGTAAGAAAGCCCGCAGGGCCCAGGGCCCATCCCCTTTGGTAAGATCAGATACCATCTCCAAATTTATCCTATTATTTCTGTCCTAAACTGGGTGGGGACAGGATGCTTCCTAGAGGCCAGGGGCTGGCACAGGGCAAGGAGTGTGTGACACAGGCCAGCCAGCTCTCGGTCTTCCTTCCCCACTGTGGTCAGAAGAGACCAACTGGAGGCACTGCACCCCAGCACCTGCAGCATGGCTACTCTTGGGGACACAGGAACTGGGACTGCAGCATCCACTTGGAAGGAAATGGGGCCATCGTCAGACCAGGGGGTGGGGGAGGGCTCACTTCCTCACAATGCAAACAAGTTCCATTCCAGGCTGGCGACAAGGAAGGATGGAGCTCCCCAGATTTCAGAGGAAGGGGATCAGAGAAGTCAGGGCCTGAGGTCTGGGGGAAGTGAGGAGAAGAGGGAAGCAGCAGCAGAGAGTGTCAGCAGAAGCCAGGGGCCTTGACTCAAAGAAGGCCGAGGGAATGAATGGTTCTTGGAAGTGCTTAGTAGACGAAAGAGGTCGGTGAGATAATAAGATCTCAGGAATTGGAGATTACCTAGGGGGTTGGGCGGGGGGTCTCTATGGCTCTGGGGTCCAAGTATATGTATGTATACGCGTGTGTGTGTAGGTTGAGAAAGTGGAGGATGGTTGGGGAAACAGGTGGTGTATAAGGTGGCACAGTGACAATGTGGTGGCTTCAAATGGGCGAAACTATGTAATCCTAGGAACTCAGGAAAGGTGGCTATTAAGGGTTTTGGGAGGGAACTCAGGTATTTGGGTAATGACTGGAGTCCCTTGGTCTAGCTCTCCTATCCAGCTTCGATACTGGGATACTAGGAAGCCTGTCGTGTCAAAGTCTCTGTGTCCCAGAGTTGAGTTTTCGGTAGGTTTGTGATTGGCTGTCAGGGGTGTGGTCTTCTGGGGGGGACTAGATTACCCCTGGGGTACGGTACGTCTGCACAGGTCTTGGGACACCGGGGGATCAGGTTCTCAAACTCCCTGTCTTCTAGAAGTCCTGGCCTCTAGGCACCAAGGGTCTGCGGGCCGGTTTGAAGGGGTTCAGTCTCAGGGTCTACGGGAGTCCGGGCCCGGGGACAGGGAGGGAGGGCCACACTCACCTGCAGGCGATGCAGGTAGGCAGGCGGCACGTACCCGGTCTCGCCGCTGCGCGCCCGCGCCGCCAGCCACCAGTGCGCGCTGCTGCGCTCCAGCACCAGGAAGGTTTCGCCAGCCGCGAACGCCATGGCGTTGGGTTCCGCCGAGCGGAACGCATACAGCGCGCGGTACATAGGGCCGGGGCCGGGGCCGAGCGGCTGCAGGGAACGAGGCGCCGAGCGATGCGGGCACAGCACGCCAGGCCCCGGGAGCGCCGCGCCGTGCTCGCCGCGGCCCGCCCCGTGACACGACGCGCGTGCGCGCCGGCCCGCAGCAGCCCCCGCCCCCAGGTGCGTGTCGGCCCCACGCGCCGCGGCCGCCGCGCCCCCTGGCGGCCGCCAGAGGCTCAGCCGGGCAGCGATCGCCAACGACTGACCCCTGGCGGCGGAGCGGCGCAGGTGCAAGCTCTCTCCTCCGCCCCCCACCCCCAGCCCAGCCTCCTCCCTTCCACTCGCTGGGTTCAAGTCCCAGCGCTGCGGCTCCCCCTTACACGTCCCGGTGAAGCTATGCTCGGATCCGGGCAGGCGGGGGTTGATCAGACGTTTGGAAGCCCTTTGAGGGCAAGGGGACTCCTCTGCGTGTGTAAAAAGGTTCACGACACCTCATTGCCAAGTCCTTGCTCTGTTACTGACCTCAGTCGGTCGTGGGCAGTGAGGACAGGCGTGGGATAAGGGAGTAAGAACAAAACCCAGGCTCCAAGGTCTTCCCATCACACACACACACACACACACACCCTTGTCCTTTCCTATCTGGAATATTCCCCTTTTACTATTTGATGCCATACATCCTATGACCTTGACGTCATCCTTTTGGATTTTTTCTTTTTTTAGTTTTCATTTTCTTATTTTCATTTTTTAAATTTTTGTTCGTTTTTAAAATTTTAGTTATTTGCCGGGCATGGTAGCGCACACCTTTAATCCCAGCACTCGGGAGGCAGAGGTGGGAGGATCGCCGAGAGTTCGAGGCCACCCTGAGGGGGGAAAAAAAATTATTTATTTGAGAGCTACAGAGGCAGAGAGAGAGAGAGTGAATGGGCGCGCCAGGGCCTCCAGCCACTGCAAACTAACTCCAGATGTGTGCACCCCCTTGTGCATCTGGCTAACGTGGGTCCTGGGGAATCGAGCCTCAAACCAGGGTCCTTAGGCTTCTCAGGCAAGCGCTTAACCACTAAGCCATCTTTCCAGCCCTGTTTGTTTGTTTCTTTCTAGGTAGGGTTTCACTCTAGTTCAGGCTGACCTGGAATTTTTACTATGTCTTCTCAGAGTGGCCTCCAACTCACAGCGAACCTCCTACCTCTGCAAAGGTGTGCGCCACCATGCCCAGCTATTTTATTTTTTTAAAAAATATTTTGACTTTATTTTACTTGAGAGAGAGAGAGAATGGGTGCACCAGGGCCTTTAGACACGGCAAATGACCTCCAGATGCATATGCAACCTTGTGCATCTGGCTTATGAGGATTCTGAGGAATTGAACCTGGGTCCTTTGGCTTCGCGGGCAAGCCTGCTAAGCCATCCTTCCAGACCTTTGTTTGTTTTTTAAATTTGCAAGCAGACAGAGAAAGAGAGAGGGACAGAGAGAATGGACCTGCCAGGATCTCCAGCCACAGTAAACCATCTCCAAGTACATGTGCCACTTTGTGTATTTGACTTTAGGTGGATACTGGGGAATCTAGCTCTGGTCTTTAACCTTTGTAGGAAAGTGCCTTCATGACTGAGCAATCTCACCTCCAATTCATAGCAATCCCTTACCTCTGCCCCCTGAGTGGTGGGTTGAAGGTGTGCGCCACCATGACTGGCCATTTTTCGTTTTTTAAGTGCTGCTATTGTAGCGCAGACTGACTTCAAACTTGTGATTATCCTACCTCAACCTCACAAGTGCTAGGCTTATTAGCATACTAACCATATTATTTCTGAGGCCCCTTCTGAAAGCAAGAGGGCTGAAGGTTTGACCTTTTTGTTGTTTTTGGATTTTTTTTTTTTTTAAGTAGGGTCTTACTCTAGCCCAGACTGACTTGGAACTCACTCTGTAGTCCCAGGCTGGCTTGAACAGCCATCCTTCTATTTCTGCCTCTTGAGTGTGGGATTAAAGGCACGTGCCACCTCGCCCAGCTTGACGCATAGGATCATAAAAGCATGTTTTGAACCATTCATGGTGGCACTTACCTGTAATCCACATACTCAAGAGGCAGGGACTAGAAGATGCTGACTACAAAAAGGCCAACTTGGTCTACATAGTTAACACACACCTGTCTTGTCCCAAAAGAATAAGTTTGAACCTTCAAATTTCCAGTCAGCCCAGACCTCCAAGTCTTTGAAAGCCTTGATGACTCCCTAGGAGCCCAACTTGGAAAGCAGCTATGCTCAGCCACTAAAGGCACATTGGGAACCCAAACTGAAGAGGCCCCAAAGGTCCCTAAGAAGCCTCTGGTTGTCCAGTCACATAGTCCCCATTGAAAGCCTGAACCTGGGGTCACCACAAAACTAGTATATGCAGCAAATGTTTTTAGGCGTAGTGGAGACATGCCCAGTGGGAGCTGAGATGGTAGGAGGGTCAGGCGAAGCAAAGTTCTTAGAACTTGATGTGCAGCCCCTCGCTTCTCTGTACCAAATCTGACTCTGCAATACATCTCCCACGGTTCTCTCTCCTTTCAGTAGTTCTTCGAGGCTATACTTGTTTAGAATGAGACTGGTACAATTACAGTGAGACAGGGGCTGGATAGGAGTTAGTGACAAGTGATATAGGCAAGACCACCCTTTCCACAGTCAATCCCTTTGTGCCCTCCACAATGTGGGTGCATGACTGCCAAGAGACCAGAGCCTAGTAGTAGCTACTTGAGACCCCAACAAAGGCTCCAAGACACCTGGCATTACACAGTCTATTTAAGAATCTGCTACTACAGCTCAGGAGAGATAAAAAAAAAAAAAAAAAAAAAAAAGCCAGGCGTGGTGGCGCACGCCTTTAATCCCAGCACTCGGGAGGCAGAGGTAGGAGGATTGCCATGAGTTCAAGGCCACCCTGAGATGACAGAGTTAATTCCAGGTCAGCCTGGACCAGAGTGAGACCCTACCTTGAAAAAACAAAAAAAAAAAAAAAAAAAACTGGACCCAGGTCTGAGGAGATGGCTCAGCAGTTAAAGGTACTTGCTTGAAGAGTGTTCAGGTCCAGGTTCAACTCCCCAGCCACCCACATAAAGTCGGACAGGTATTCAAATTTAGCAAGACACGCTGGTACCCACTCACACATGGGAACAAACGAAAAAGGTGTGGTGGCACGTGCACTCAATCCCAGCACTGGAATGGCTAAGGTAGGAGGATCCTCATGAGCTCAGGGCTAGCCTGGGAATACAGAGTGAGTTTCAGGTCAGCCTGGACTAACATGAGACCCAACTTCAGAACAAAGCAACAAACAAACTAGACCTAAGGATTGGAACGTCTGCTGCCCACCTTCCCCACCAGCTGCACAGGGACATGGGGAAACTTGTATTAAGAGCAGTTTTTGTGTAAGCATGGTAGAGACTTAGCCAGCACAAACCAGAGTGACCTGGCCAAGTATGTTTGGGGGGGGGGGAATCCCCTATTTGGATGACCTCAAAGTGCTAGATTGGGGCACAGAGATACTGTGGTGATTTTACAACCTATAGAGTGGGGACAGTAGCCAGAATATTGCTGGCCCAGGTGGTCAGCATAGTGGTAAGGCTTCCAAAGGATGGAAGGTGGCCTACATGCTTTTGGAAAGAACAACAACAGCACTCCATACAATAAACAAAAGATCTGTATTAGAACATTTACACTCAGGGAAGAAAGAGGTATCTGCATCAAGAAATGTGGAATGTTGAAGAAATAGTTAAAATAAATAAAGACTCCAAGCACGGTTGGGGCTGGCTCAGGCTGGGGCTCACAGAGGCCACTGCCTATCAGCTCCAGGCTGCAGGGGCCACCACCTGGCCATACTAGCCTCCTACCCGACACAGCACAGCTGTGCAGAGGACACAGAGAGTCTCTCAGATACCGGAGTGGCCGGCAAGTTCATTCCCCACTCTCCTCACTTATCTCTGTGACAATGTCTATCAGGCTCTGGAGCCCAAAGATATAGCCAGCATCCTGACCCTCATGCACCACACTGTCCTCGCCAAACAGCCTGCAGGTGGTGTGTGCAAAGTCAATCATGCGCACGTCCACTGAGCTGGCGCTGACGGGCTTGTAGGCGTAGGCACCAGCAGACTCATCAGCTGACTCTTCTGACAGGTCCTCCAAGTCCTCAGCATCTGAGTCCAGGGCCACTTCTGGCCACTCCTTGCCATCATAGATGACCAGCAGGGAACTTGAATAGAAACGGTAGGATTCCTGTCGCTCCAACACTGCCTTGAGCTCAGTTAGCTTCTTGAGCACAGGGCCCAGGAGCTCGCGGCGCAGGCATCGCCCATTGTGGAAGAACTGGAAAAGTGCCTCCTTGAAGCCCTGCACTGAAAGCTTCCGCCCATGGTACTTGTTCATGAACATGAGCTGCCCCGTGCCTGCCTGGTACACCTGTGGGAGAGATCAGCAGGTTAGGGTCTAAGGGCTATCTTTTTCTGTTTGTTTGGTTTTGATTTATTTTTTATTTTTATTTTTTGGTTTTTCAAGGTAAGACCTGGCTCTAGCCCAGGCTGACCTGGAATTCACTGTGTAGTCTCAGGGTGGCCTTGAACTCATGGTTATCCTCCTACCTCTGCCTCCTGAGTGCTGGGACTAAAGGTGTGCACCACCATGCCTGGCTCTAAGGGCTACCTTAAGGCCTAAACTTTGGGTGGACTGGTGTGATGTGACACCACACATCTACTCCTTTAACTTGCTAAGTACATCAGGCACACAGGAGCCCATGACCTCTTTAATCCGTACCCGCCTAGGATGCCCAATGACCTAGGTTTAATCATTACACTTTAGCCCCCAATTCTGCATATGGGTCAGTGGAAATGACATAACTGTGCCCTACTCCTGCCCATAGATGACGCTGCTCAGCCATCCAGGCCAGCCACAGAGGGGTCACCCAAACATGTGTGCCTTCTGTTTTAACCAGAAAGCCACAGACTAGGGGTAAGATCAATTCATTCAGTGTGGAGATCAAACCCAGGGCCTTGTGCATGAGACAAGCATTCTACCATTAAGCCCACTCAAATCTTTCACTCTAGTCCAGGCTGACCTGAAACTCAATTCTGTAGCTCAGGGCTGGCCTTGAACTCACCAGATCTTCCTACCTCAGCCTCCCCAGGGCTCGGATTAAAGGCATGCACTGCCACACCTGTTTTTCTTGCTGTGTGTTTTTTTGTTGTTGTTGTTGTTGTACTAAGGATGAAACTGAAGGCCCCATACATGTTAGGCAAGTGCTCCAACTGAGCTGAATCTCCAGCTGCAATTCTGGATTCTTCACGGCACATTAGAACTATGTCACGGGGGGGGGGGGGGGGGGGCAGTGACAACCAGTGGACGTCCTGGCAGTCCTTGTCTTGCACTAGCAGGCTCCTCACCTGCATGCCACACACACGCACACCGATGACTGCAGAAGTGCTCTGTTGACATTTTCGGATCTGGTTGGCTGCCTTCTCCTCTGACGCGTCGTCACCGTGCTGCCGTGTGCCCATTTTGAGGTCCAGGACACAAGGCACCTCGTAGCGAGAAGTCAGGTTCTCCAGCAAGATAAATTCTTAGTGGTTAAGGACAATTACTCAGAGAGGAATGCTTGTACACAATGACCTAAAGAAACCCAAGCCTGCTGGGAACCCCAGTAGTTATGCTATCTTCCATGCAGGGAGCCCAGGGCTGAAGAGAGAACTAGTAGGTACCCTCACTTGACTTATCAGGCAATTGATAGAACAGCCAGTGTTTAGACTTAACAGAGGCCTGGGATCTCCGAGGCTGAGCTACACATAACCATTTTCCTGATTTCAGTCAGGTATGGGAGGTCAGAGTCTATTCACACATGTTCTCAATGACAGAATATCAAATAAGGTCAATAAATCCTGCGTCCTTAAATATGAACCACACATATCAGTATCAACCTCTGAAAACATTCTCTTTTACAAGTCTATTTTCCAATGGTGTGCACTAAAATGGTCTAGAAACAATAGTCAAATTCAACAGTACCTCTAGGGCAGAAGAGATGGGCTTAGCAGTTAAGGTACTTGCCTACAAAGCCCAAAGACCAAGGTTCAACTCCCTAGAACCCATGTAAGCCAGATACACCATGGTGGCACATGCACCTGGAGTTCGTTTCTGGTGGCTAGAGACCCCAGAGCACCCATTCTTTCTCTGTCTCATAAATAAATTAAAAAACAAACAAACAAACAAACTACCAACTGGGCATGGTGGTGCATACCTTTAAATCCCAGCACTCGGGAAGCAGAGGTAGGAGGATCGCCATGAGTTCGAGGCCACCCTGAGACTCCATAGTGAATTCCAGGTCAGCCTGGGCCAGAGTGAGACCCTACCTCAAAAAAAAAAAAAGTACCTCTAGGTTGAGACCAGGTCTTGCTATGCAGCCCTGGCTGGCCTTAGACCTGCAGCAATCCTCCTGCCTCTTGTGTACCAGGACTACAAGTGTGTGCCAGGATGCCCAACAGAGTACCCCTTAGTGCAGACTGCTGTCTCACCTAACGGCAATCAATGCTCCCTAGAACAGGAATTTGCAACCTATAGCTCACTGTGCTCACTGCCGTATAGTCAGTCAATCAACTAGAAATGCACTTGACACTGCCTGGCTGGATTTTACATTTTTGTTCTTTTTACAGTACTAAGAATGGAATCCAGGGCCTCACACATGCTAGGCAAGTGTTCTACCACTAAGCCACACTGTTAATCTTGGGTTTTACATAAAAAAATATTATCATTATTATTTGGCTTCTCAAGGCAGGGTATACCTCTAGCCCCAGGATGACCTGGAATTCACTATGTATTCTCTCTCAGAGTGGCCTCAAACTCACGGCGATCCTCCTATACCTCTGCCCCCGAAGTGCTGGGATTAAAGGTGTGCAGCACTACGCCCGGCAAATTATTATTTTTATTTTTGTTGTTCAAGGTAAGGTCTCATTCTAGCCCAGGCTGACCTGGAATTCACTATTTTCACTATGTAGTCTCAGGGTGGATTCAAACTCATGGCAATCCTCCTACCTCTGTTGGCCAAGTGCTAGGAATAAAGGCATGCACCACCATGCCCAGCCTAAAAAACATTATTTGCATGTATGTGGGGAGGGCAGGGCCTGTAGCCACTGCAACACAAGATGCTTGTGCCACTTTCTGTGTCCACCTCATGTGAGTGGCTTGGGAAGTGAACCTGGGCTGGTATGTTTTATGGACAAGTGCCTTTGCTATTGAGCCATCTTTCCAGCCCCCTGGTTTTTACCTTTTGTTGCTGTTTCTAAGGCAGTCTCACTCAAGCCCAGGCTGACCTGAAACTCACTCTGTAGTCTTATGCTGTCCTTGAACTCACAGTAATCCTCCTACCTAATCCTCTCAAATGCTAAGATTAAAGTCTTGCTTTCTTGTTTTGTTTTTTTTTTTTGGGGGGGGTCTCACTTTAACCCAAGCTGACCTAAAACACACTCTGTAGCCCCCCACCCCCCAGGCTAGCCTCAAATTCACAATGATCCTCCTATCTCTCACCTGGAATTCATTAAGCAGTCTCTGGCTGGCCTCGAACTCATGACAATGCTCCTTCTGCATCCCAAACGCTGGGATTAAAAGTATGTACTGCCCCACCTAGCTGGTTTTTACATGACTTATTTATTTATTTTTATTTTTAATTTTTAAGAGCGACAGGCAGAGAGAGAAAGAGAATGGGCACCAGCCACTGCAAACAAACTCCAGACACATGCATCCCCTTGTGCATCTGGCTAACGTGGGTCCTGGGGAATCAAGCCTCGAACCGGGGTCCTTCAGCTTCACAAGCAATCGCTTAACCTCTAAGCCAACTCTCCAGTCCTAGCTTTACATGTTAAATTAAAAGTGTGTACCAATATGCCCAGTTGGTTTTTATATATTCTTTCTTTATTTTTTTTTGTTGTTGTTGCTGTTTTTGTTTTTTGAGATAGGGTTTCAGTACAGCCCAGGCTGACCTGGAATTCACTTGAACTCTCAGCAGTCCTCCTACCTCAGTCTCCCAAGTGCTGGGATTAAAAATTATCTATCTATCTATCTATCTATCTATCTATCTATCTATCTATCTATCTATCTATCTATGAGAGAGAGAGAGAGAGACAGCAAGCATGTCAGGGTTTCTAGCCACTGCAAATGAACTCCAGATGCATACCTAGTGCATCTAAGTTATCGAACCTGGATCCTTTGGCTTTGCTGGCAAGTGCCTTAACCACTAAGATACCTCTTCTTTTTTTTTGGGGGGGGGGTTGGTTTTGGTTTTTCAAGGTAGGGTCTTGCTCTAGCCCAGGCTGACCTGGAACTCGCTGTGTAGTCTTGGGGTGGCCTCAAACTCATGACAATCCTCCTACCTCTGCCTGCGTGCTGGGATTAAAGGCGTGCGTCACCATGCCTGGCTAGTTTTTACTTTTTCCTTTTCTTTTTTTTTTTCTTTTTGAGAGAGAGAAAGAGAAAGAGGCAGAGAGAATGGATGTGTGCGCCAGGGCCTCTAGCCACTGCAAATGAACTCCAGACACGTAGTTTTAACTTTTTTTTTTTTGTTGTTTTGTTTTTTTGAGGTAGGGTTTCACTCTAGTCCAGGCTGACCTGAAATTCACTCTTTATTCTCAGGATGGCCTCAAAATCACGGCAGTCCTCCTATCTCTACCACCCAAGTGCTGGGATTAAAGGTGTGTACCACCATGCCCGGCTTAGTTTTTACATTTTTTAAGGTAGGGTTTCACTCCAGTTCAGGCTGATGAAATTCACTAATGTGTCTCAGGGTGGCCTCAGACTCTCAGTGATCCTCTTACCTCTGCCTCCCGAGTGCTGGGATTAAAGGCATGTGCCACCATACCCAGACAGTTTTTACACTTGTTTTTAATTTATTTTATTTATTTATTTGCAAGCTCAAAGAGAGAGATAGAGAAGAAGACAGAGACAGAATGGGTGCACCAGGGCCTCTAGCCACTGCAAATGAACTCCACACGCATGCGCCCCCTTGTGCATCTGGCTAATGTGGGTCCTGGGGCATCAAGCCTTGAACCCGGGTCCATTGGTTTCACAGGCAAGCACTTAACTGCTAAGCCGTATCTCTAGCCCCAGTTTATACATTTTTAAGAGCTTAAAATATAGAAAATTTTATGGCACATGAAAGTGAAATCATGTTCAGTTATTGTGACCATAAAGTTTTATTGGAACAAAGCTGTGCTAACTCATTTATATTATAGAGACTATGGCTATTTTCATGCTACAGTGTCAGAATTATGACAATTGCCCAAAACCTAAAATATTCACTATTTAGTCCATTACTAAAAAGCTTTACTGATTTCTGCTTTAATTTCACATTTGGGGCTGGGCACATATATGGATTTCCTAGACCATCTTTTTCATACCAGAAAGAAAGTCAACCATCATAGACTGTCATGACTGTGTCAAACACAGAACATTGTGGGTATCAGTAAAGATAAACTACTGCAGGACTGGAGAGCCATTGCAATTATGGTAGAGTGCTTGCCTGGAATCCACAAAGCCCTAGGTTGATTTCTAGCACCACAAAAATCAAACAAACAAGCCAGGCTTGGTTGTGCACACCTTTACTCCCAGCATTCTAAGAGGGCTGAGGTAGCAGGACTGCCATGAATTCGAGGCCAGCCTGGGCTAGAGTACAACCCTGCCTTGAAAAAAATAAAAACATAACAAACAAAAACCCCTGCAATGAATGAAAATATAGGTATACATTTAAATTCATGTATTCATGATGATGCTAGAAAGCTCACTGATCACCTCTGAAAGGTATTAAAGGTAACCCGTTCATTATTCTAAACACTTAGTAAATAAAGGAAAATAAACATTTATCCTTCCTCTCCAACATATACCTAAGGATAATACACTTTGATGAAGAAAAGTTGTTCCGTGGGACGTGGTGGCGCACACCTTCAATCCCAGCACTTGGGAGGCAAAGGTAGGAGGAGTGCCATGAGTTCGAGGCTACCCTGACACTACAGAATGAATTCCAAATTAGTCTGGGCTATAGCGAGACCCTACCTTGAAAAACAGGAGAGGAAAAAAAAAGGTTGTTCCTTACAGAAGGGTTTTAGCTAATGACTGACAAAATCAGGAACTTACCTAGTTTAAAAAAAAAGTATAAGCCAGGAATGGTGGTGCACACCTTTAATCCCAGAACTCAGGATGCAGAGGTAGGAGGATCACCATGAGTTCAAGGCCGCCCTGAGACTACACAGAGAATTTCAGGTCAGCCTGGACTAGTGTGAAACCTACCTTAAAAATTCAATTTAAAAAATATATATATAGTAATGATTAAAAAGAGAAAAACTGCCGGGCGTGGTGGCGCACGCCTTTAATCCCAGCACTTGGGAGGCAGAGGTAGGAGGATCGCCATGAGTTCAAGGCCACCCTGAGACTACAGAGTTAATTCCAGGTCAGCCTGGACCAGAGTGAGACCCTACCTCAAAAAACCAAAAAAAAAAAAAAAAAAAGAGAAAAACTACTAAACACTTGCTCCAATCCCCCCCCAAAGAACTAAGCCTGAATCTGACCAAGTCTTTAGATTTAGTTACCAAATTACTGAAAACAAAGGAAAAAGTAACTTTTATAAAAGGCATCAAAAGGAACCAGTAAAATCCAGACCATGAGAAAATATAGAAGTCCCATTCTTTGACAAGAAACTTCCAAGAGGGGCTGGAGAGATGGCTTAGCAGTTAAGGTGCTTGCCTGCAAAGCCTAACAATGCTTGTTTGAATCCCCAGGACCCACACATAGCCAGTTGCAAAATTGACACGTGTAATGCTACACATGCTCACAAAGGGGCGCATGCATGTAGAGTTCATACACAGTGGCTGAAAGGCCCTGGCATGTCTATTCTCTCCCTCAAAAAAAGAAATTTCCGGGGCTGGGGAGATAGATGGCTTAGTGGTTAAGGAGTTTGCCTGTAAAGCCAAGGGATCCCAGTTCGATTCTCCAGGACCCACGTAAGCCAGATGCACAAGGGGGCGCACGCGTCTGGAGTTTGTTTGCAGTGGCTGGAGGCCATAGAATACCCATTCTCTCTCTCTCTCTCTCCCTCTCTCTCTCTGCTGCTTTCTCTCTCTCAAATAAATAAATAAAAATATATTTTAAAAAAAAAGAAATTTCCAAGAAAATATGGAAATTGGGCTGGAGAGATGGCTTAGTGGTTAAGGCACTTGCCTGTGAAGCCTAAGGACCCATGCTCAACTCTCCAGATCCCACGTAAGCCAGACACACAAAGGTGAGGGAAGCAGGTCACACATGTCCATTAGATGGCGCAAGCATCTGGAGTTTGATTTCAGTGGCTGAGGCCCTGGAACACCAATTCTGTCTTTTGTTCTCTTTCTCTACAACAAAAGAAGAAAATATGGGAATGAGGACTGGAAAGATGGCTCGCCAGTTAAAGCCTAAAGAACTCGGTTCAATTCCCTAGTACTCACATAAAGCCAGATACACAAGGTGATGAACCTGTCTTGGGTTTGTTTGAGTAGCTAGAGGCCCTGGCATACCCATTCTCTCTATCTGCCCCCCTCTCTCAAATAAATAAATAGTAAAATAAAATACATTTGAAAAAATTTAGGCCGGGCATGATGACACTCCTTTAATCCCAGTACTTGGGAGGCTGAGTTAGGAGGATAGTCATGAGTTAAAGACCAACCTGAGTGAATTCCAGGTCAGCCTGGGCTAGAGTGAGACACTACCTCAAACAAACAGAATAGGGCTGGAGAGATGGCTTAGAGGTTAAGCGGTTGCCTGTGAAGCCTGAGGACCCTAGTTCGAGGCTCTATATCCCAGGACCCATGTTAGCCAGATGCACAAGGGGACGCACGCGTCTGGAGTTTGTTTGCAGTGGCTGGAGGCCCTGGTTCAGCCATTCTCTCTCTCTCTCTCTCTCTCAAATGAATAAAAAAAAAAATTGAATAAAATTAAAAATAATAACTAGCCTGGTGAAACAGTGATTAAGGAGAGAGCCTGCCTCAAGGATCAACACTTGAAGTTGTCCTTCCTCCTCACACGTGCACTGTGGCATGTATGTGCCTTCACATGTACATTAACATAAATGCATGCGCGCACACACACCTACTGAGAAACTAGGAAATGGAGACATGAACTGGCCTACTTCAAATAATAGTATTTTATAGCAAGAAATTACTATCTATTATTGTCCAGTAAAATATGTACAATATTAATGTTTTAAAATATTACCTTTTACACACACATGCTAAAGTGCATACTAATGAGATAATGCACCCCAGGAGTCAGAGGAGAGATGACTCAGCAACTAGGTGTATTTCCTGCAAAGTGTGAGGCCAAAGGAAGACCAGAACTGTACAAGTTAAACTCTCCAGACTATGTAAGCAGCTGGCATCCTGTGCTTGTAAGCAGCACAGACTAAGAATCAGGTTCCAAGTCAACAAGGGGCTGGAGGAATGGCTCAGCACTTAAGGCATTTGCCTTCCATCAATAAGATTCCAGCTCAAAACAAGACCAGAAGGGAAAGTGACGGAGCTGGAACTTGATGTTCTGCTCTGGCCAACTTAAATGAGCATGTCTCTTCCCCCTGCATGCAAGCATGTGTGTGCGCGCACACACACACACACACACACACAGAAAGAGAGAAGCAGGAGAATGTCGGAGTGCTGCAGCTTATCCAGTCACCGATTAAGCTGGTTAGAGCTTACATAAACTCCAATTGTTCTTGCATATACTGTCCCCCCCACCTGACTATAAGCAGTCAGGCAAGGTCTACGGATATGCCTCTGAATATTATTTTAATAAACAGGTAAGAAGTAGAAGAAAAAAAAGGACAAGCCCTGGTATTTTCCTCACATACCACTTGTGTGGCAGACTGGTGAATCAGAACTAAAATATTGCTTCCCCATCCCATCTCTCAGCTCTGCAGAATAAACTCTGTGAGGCTTTCGGTGAGAGTCTAATAATAGGGACCAGCCCCTCAGCTATCTAGGCTAATGTTTACCTAAAACAAGACCCCTTTACTCGTTACTCCCCTCTGCCAATATTCCCAAGGACAGGCTCTATACCTAGGAAGGTAACATTTACTCAGTGATAACATGGGGTATTCTAGCACAGTTCTAACAGGAGAAATATAATTTAACCATGGTTTGGGGGAAAAAAAAATAGCTGGGCATGGTGGCACATGCCTTTAGGCCCAGCACTTTCAAGGCAGAGGTAGGAGAACTGTCATGAGTTCAAAGCCATCCTGAGACTACAGAGTGAATTCCAGGTCAGAGTAAGACCCTATCTCAAAAAAAAAAAAAAAAAAAAACACCAAAAATTTAAATAAATAAATAAATAAAATAGAGCTGGAGAGATGTGTTAGTGGTCAAGGCACTTGCCTGCAAAGCCCAACAACCCAGGTTCAATTCCCCAGTACCCATGTAAACCCAAATGCACAAAGTGATGCACACATCTGGAGTTTGTCTGCAGTGGCTAGAGATTCTGGTACTTGCTTATGCACTCTTTCTGTCTCTCTCTCTCTCTCTGCTTGCGATTAAATAAATAACATTAAAAAAAAAAAAAAAACAGCCAGGTGTGGTGGCACACAACATTAATGCTAACACTCACATGAAGTGTTCAAGGTCAGCCTGAGCTACATAGATGGGTCCTGCTGTCACAAAAACTAGAAACAAAGTAGACAGCTCTCTCTCTCCAAGCCCTCCTTGCCTTTCCTCCCCTCCCTGCCCCGCCGCGGCCCCAGCGGACGCAGACAAAGGATACTGTACTGGTTCCGGTGCTTTGCGTTCTCCTTCATTCTCTGTAACTGTTGTTGGTGACATTTCATGCTCCAAGGGTTATAGTGTTTAAGCTGGGAGCTTATGTTCCCCTTTTTTTCCACACTGTAGTATAAGACTTCAGATTTCTTTAGCCACTCAAATTCTTCTTCTAACTTATGGCTACAAAGAAATAAGCACTCAATAAATCACAGTGTTTTTTGTTTGGTTTTCCAGGTAGGGTCTCTCTCTAGCCAAAGCTGACCTGGAATTCACTATGGAGTCTCAGGGTGGCCTCGAGCTCATGGCGATCCCCCTACCTCTGCCTCCCGGGTAGGCATGTGCCACCACACCTGGCCGATCAGTGTTTTATCAAAATTCATTACCAGAGTAGTGAAGTAGCTTTCAGCAGTGATGAAAAGTTTTATTTATTTTTATTTTTTGGTTTTTTGAGGTAAGGTCTCAGTCTAGCTCAGGCAGACCTGGAATTCACTATGTAGTCTCAGGGTAGCCTCGAGCTCTGACAATCCTCCTACCTCTCTCTGCCTCCCGTGTGCTGGGATTAAAGGCGTGCGCCACCACGCCTGGCTAAATTTGATTATTTTGATGCTGTGGTGACTTACAATGGACACATGATGCCTAAGCTCATCAAATACTTCAAATGGGTACACTTTATCATACTAAGAAGTTGATTAAAATAAAAAAGGAATAGTAATTTCAGAGTAAAACTGTTTTAAACATTAAAGCTGTTCATACAAATGTAAAAAAAATAAATAAAAATAAAAAAGGGACCAGCCTACCACTTTTTTCTATAAAGAGGAGACCCTAAGGTGCAAGCTCCACCTCTGCTCCTCACATTATGAGATGGGCAGCCTTCACTAACTTCTTCTAGACAATACAACCCCCAGGCACATAGAGGCTCCCCTGACTCTTCGATCTCAGTTGAAATTCCACAGGAACAAGTTAATCTGCTTAGCCACATTATAACATACTTTCACAAACCCTGCCAAAATGTGGACTTGGAAGGCCCTGACCACATGGATCCTTAAGTTTTTGCAGATTGACCATCTGATTCACCACCACTGGTGAGCAACCTGAGGTAAAGGAATGGTGACTGGTCACATTCACCTGTGGTCTAGCCCAGGGCAACTGTGGAAGGAATGAGTGACCTGCTCTCTAGCTGCCACTCCAGCTGCTTACTAAAACGGCAGGATCTAGTCCAGAGCTCATTAGAAACGCTGCGCAGGCCAGGCAGGAACCAGCCACTGAGTGACCTGTACAGTCCACCATGAATAAGTCTTTGGCCCCAGTGAAGCCCAATGTAACCAAGACCCCCCAACACTTCCTCCTCCACAGAGCACAGGGGTTCTCTCAGGGTTTACCCACCTCTTCAGCTTCTCCTCTTTCCGGTGTTGGCGCACCCAATCCTTCGGAGTTTTCTCTGCTTCTAGGACGTGTTTCTTGTTTGTCCATCTCAGGAGCTTACTTTTTGGTTCACAGTCTGAATTGTCTACAAGGTCCACAGTTCCATGGTCCCCTTTTAATGGGTATGCTATTAAACACAAATTTCTGTCTTCATCTTCTTCAAAGCACACAGATACCACACCTGGGAGGGGGGTGAGCAGAAAAGACTTCTCATTCCACAGAAAGATGCTTTCTAAATAACATGATTGTAACATTTGTTTTTTTTCTTACCCTGTTCCTTAGTCTCTAGGTTGCCAGAGGCCCCAAACTCATCTGCAAACCTAACAAATATCAAAACAGCTAGAAAAAAGTGACACCATACAAGACAAGCAATTAGGGTGCAAACATGGCTGAGAGTCTTCCTCTCGAATGCACTCAACAAGGCAAGAGCCAAAGAATTACAAGACACATTTTTCCATTATTGAAAATGTTTATTAGTTTTTATGTAACTCTTTCTAATTCTAAAGAAGTTTCAAAAACATTGCTCTATTTATCTTGTGGGACTTTTCAATGCCCTGAACAGGAGCTCCGACGGCCTAGAGGCTGGCTTTAAAAAATGCAGGTGAACACAGGTTTGCCTCAGGCAACAAGCATCTGAGGGAGGGAAGACTAGGTAAGCAAAGCGGAATAAAGTAGCAAACGAAACAAACCACACATCACACAGACACCCTAGCAAAGGCTTCCAGCAGCACCCCTACATGGGTGGGTGCCCTAAGCCTTTTGTCCTCAATTATGTTTTTATTGGTTTTTGTAAATTCATGTCACAAAAGAACAAGATGAACACCAGGCAGATAGGGTGGGACCAGGAGCACAGACACGTGACGGCTTTGAAAGCGGCTCTCCCTTGTGAGTCTCTAGAACCTGTCATGTGTAATTGACAGTCTTGGAGGAGGGGGCTGTCAGGTGGGAGCATTTCAGCAGGTGCCGATGAGCGCCTTACAGCCGACTGGCTGGACACCTTTCCTCCCAGGCCTCTCTGCCCCACGATCACTCAATCTGCTCAGTCCTTGCTGCCTGCCCGCTCGCTCGCTGCAGGGGAATGCGTGCTCAGAGAGAGACGACACTTCTGAGGTGACCCCAGCTCTGGGTGCACAGGAGCCAGGGTGGGGGGTTCAGGGGAAGACACTTCCCTGTGGACATGAGGAAAAGGACCAGGGAGAAAAAAGGGGGCAAGGTGGCCAGCTAACAAGGGAACTTTGGCTTTGTCCTGGAAAAAATAACAGAAAAGGACCAAGTGAGGGCCCCCAACTCCCCCATTCCCACCACAACACACGTGCATTTCCAAGTACAGAGAGGCAACCCAGTACATTCTGTCTTTAAAGAACAATGTTTCAATAGTCCCAGAAGATCCTAAGTTGTTCTAGAGTCACTGTTATAACCAATAATACACATTTAAAATTAATTCATGTGCTTTTTTTATTTTTAAAAAGTCCCCCCTCCCAGAAAAGACCACACCATGCTGGTGGCTAATGTTCCCCCCAAAATGCACTACTATAAAACGGGAGAAACAGTCACCATATGTGAATCAAAGGGTTGCCTTCACATAGCAATTCTGGGGACATTCCATAATAGCAAAGGCCTCAGCTAATCAGCACAATCCTCCCACTCCTACATTCCTTCTGACTCAACCCTGCTCCCAGCCTACCTAATCACCAGGGCTTCTGGTTTCCTGGAGGACAAAAAGCAGGCAGCAAGAACTCTGGGTAAAATCCTCCTAAAGTCTTCCCCCACTGTCCCCTCCAGTGGGGGACTATGGGTCACTGTGATCAAGAGACACCTGAACATAAAACACAACTATACTCCACCAAAAATAAACTCAGAACAAATCCACAAAACAAAACAATTGAGCAATCTTACCAGGGCTTGAAAACTGAGGGTGTGAGGTGCTGGGCTGAGGGCCAAGAGGAGGAGGAGAAGGGAAAACACAGAGTGAGTGGAAGGGGATGAGGGCTCCCAGGACAGTTGCCAGGCCTTCCATGGCCACGATCCCTCACATCTCACCAGTCTGGTGACCCCTCCAGCAGCTGGGGGCTCACCTTTGTACTGGGGAGTGAATTTGCGCATCTCAGCTGGGAGGGTCTCGTAGAACTGATGCTCCCTTGGGATCAGGGGTTTGCACAGAGTTGTCTCATTGAAGCGGAGAACACATGAGTGCCCCCCAACCTGGTGAACAAAGGGCTCCAGCAGGATGCCCTTGGTGCGGGGCTCCACATCCATGGTCCTGAAGGCTGGGCTCATCCTCCGGACGCAGGTGGCAGGGAGAAAGGGGAGGCAGCGGGGTCCAGCGGCCAGTTCGTCCCGATTTGTTGTCTGTCTGTGCGACGGTCAGTTTGGTCTCTACTCCTAGGCTTGTGCAGACCAGGATGTTCTGCCGGAAGCAAACAAAATGGGGTTTGGAAGCAGCCTGGGAACTGCCTTACAGCTACTGGCCCTTCTCAGCAGAAAGACAAACAGCCTAAGTGCAGACAGAGCTCCGCCCACACTGTCCACCCGAGCCCCGCCTCTTCCTTCAGAAAGACAAACACCAGAGGGGAGGGCAGGTACAGACAGGCAAATGCTGTGCTCCAGCCAGGCACCACAGCACTGCAAAGCCAAAACACAACAGGCAAAACACAAAGCCACGATGGTGTAAAAAATATCACAATTTCCAACATAGCATTCAGATATAAACCTTACTGTTTATAAGCAAGTGCCTTTAACAGCTGAGCCAT
This sequence comes from Jaculus jaculus, assembly GCF_020740685.1. Lineage (NCBI taxonomy): Eukaryota > Metazoa > Chordata > Mammalia > Rodentia > Dipodidae > Jaculus > Jaculus jaculus. The sequence continues at coordinate 17,172,116 of NC_059118.1, forward strand.
CTCTCCAGCCGCAGCCTTACTATTTCTTAATTAAAGTTGGCAAGCTTAAGGTAAATGATGCCTAAGGTTCTCTGCTAATTATATTTTTATAAAACTCACTTAAGTACAGGGAAAACCACCTTATGCATCACTTAGGAAGATTTACCTACGGAGCCCACACACACTGCCTCTGCCCAAAGCCAAGACAAGCTCCATTAACCTTATTAGCAATGGAGCTGGGACCCAGCTTTAATGATTAACGTCGGTATCTAAAAACAACTGATTGAAGCTGCCTAACTCCATTTAAAAAGATACACACTGTTCTAGGTCACTGACTATTTTTATCAGTTCTATCCTGATCGCCAAAAGCTAAGGCACACCTTTAAACCAAAGTCTCACTCCTGGAGCAGTCGGGCTCTGGACCACGACCCAGCCACAGCTCCATGAGATAACTACCCAGAACCAAACAACCAGATCTCGGCAAAGCACGCCTCGCCAGGCACCCTGTTAACTGTTCCAGGGCACGTCAAGCTAGTTGCTTCCTCTCTGTGAAGTCCCCTAGCACTGGCTTGGACTCCTACACTTCAGTGTTTGTGCAGGGATCTGACTGGCAGGGAACGCCTTCGGTTCCCAGGACTCCACTGAAATGACGGTAATGAGGAGGAGACTGCTGACGTTCCCATCGCCTCGTGATGTGGGTAAAGCACCTACTGCGTGCCTGGCTTGTGACGGGAAATTCTTACCCGAAACTCATGACCCTGCTTTTTGCGAGGTATATATACTCTCTCCCCCTTGCTCTTGCAAACCAATGCGGGGAGGTTTGGATACCATCCAGACTAGGAACAGTGAACTACAGCTCCCAAGTGAGTCACAGAACCTTACGCTGTTGGACGCCCCCTAACAACTGCCTTTAGAGCCTAACTAAGGTCCCGCTGGTATGTCTTTCTAACTTGGTATATAGCATTTCTATTACTCACATGGGATATTTGGCTTGTCTTATAAACAGGTTTCACCCTCAAATAGGAGAAGCCTCTTTTTAAGTTGTTATCAATCCATTTCCCCTTTATTTTTTGGGGGGGGTCACCTCTTCCTTTCAGAGACTACCCAGCTGTAACTCAAGGATTAGGAATCAGTAAGCTTTCCCAAATGCAAATAACAGAGACCTAAAGGTCTTGATTTCTCACCACCATACTAGCCCTTGACAGGACATGTACTAATAAAAAAAAAATTAATCCCAATCCACATAGGCAATGGGATCATAAGGATGCATGCATTCTAGCATTCCAGATTCTCACCAGAAGATGGAGCTCAGAGACACCTGATCTAAGCTCTTTTCTTTCTACTTCTACAAAAAGACCAGGTCTGTAGTGGTGGCACACACCTTTAATCCCAGAGGTAGAAGTAGGAGATCACCTTGAGTTCAAGGCCACCCTGAGACTACATAGTGAATTCTAAATCAGCCTAGAGTAGCCTGAGACCTTACCCTAAAAAACCAAAAAGACCAGTTCACACAACTCTAAAAAGATATCCTAAGTAAGCCACACCAAACATGGTTCAGGAACCACAATATTTAGGCAGTCTAAGAGAAACATGCTCTTCAGGGGCCAGGTTTTAGATTCATAATCTAAAACCTTTAAAAGGTTGGAGAGATGATTTGGCGGCTAAGGTGCTTGCCAGTAAAGCCAAAGGACCCAGGTTAGATTCCCCAGGACCCACATAAGCCAGATGCACAAGGTGGTGCATGTGTCTGGAGTTAATTTGCAGTGGCTGTAGGCTCTGGCATGCCCATTCATTCTCTCTCTCAAATGAACAGTTAAAAAAATAAATTAAAAAAAATTTAAAGACCTTTAAAGTGTTTACAAAGTGTTTGCTGTAAGAGCAAAGCTAGGCACCAGATGTGCCCAGCACCGGAGGATGAAAGGACTGCAGAATACTTCATTTAAAAAAAAAAAAATAGGATTGAGATGGGGAGTGGATATGATAGAGAATGGAATTTCAAAGGGGAAAGTGGGGAGGGTGGCAGGAGGGTATTACCATGGGATATTTTTTATAATCATGGAAAATGTTAATAAAAATTTTAAAAAGAAATGGGGGGATAGGTGTGGTGGCACACATCCTTAATCCCAGCTCTTGGGAGGCAGAGATAGGAGGATCAGCGAGACTTCAATGCCACCTTGAGACTACATAATGAGTTCCAGGTCAGCCTGAGCTAGCGTGAGATCCTACCTCAGGGGGGAAAAAAAAAGGGACGGGGTGGGGCTGGAGAGATGGCTTAGCAGTTAAGTCGCTTGCCTATGAAGCCTAAGGACCCAGGTTCAATTCCCCAGCACCCACATAAGGCAGATGCACAAGGTGATGCATGTGTCTGGAGTTCATTTGCAGTGGCTAGAGGCCCTGGCATGCCCATTTTCTCTCTATCTGCCTCTTTCTTTCTCTCTCTCTCTCAAATAAATAAATATTTTTTTAAAAAAAGTCCTTCATGGCACCTTTCTACAGTTCATGGATATAGATGAAGGCCAAAAGGCCCAGTTAAAGGTCTCTAGCTCCTCTTTCTCAGGTCTCCAAAGTGTTCATTAGCTGCTAGACATGATGTGGCATCTTGCCACCCTTCCCCCTGCACTCAACTATGCAGTTCATACGATGGTGCTCCCAGGAGAATCATCATCTTGGGTAGGTAGGAAAAATAAGGCTCATGCTTGCCTGAACCAAGTCTGATGACAGAACAAAAAAAAACATTTGTGAGGTGAAATTAGAAAACTGATTGGCCTGCGGCCAAGTAGAGCCAGATTATTTGCCACTCAATTGCTCAGAGAGATTCTTCCAGTCTTTAGCTCTATCCTTTGGGGATCTAGTTTTCTGGTCTGTAAAATGAAGAGAGGCCTGGAGTAGATCTACACTCCACTGGCTGGAACCAAATCAGTTGAATGGTAACCTTTTTTTTTTTCCTTAAAAATTTTGAGTCGGGCATAGTGGCGCACACCTTTAATCTCAGCACTTGGGAGGCAGAGATAGGAAGATCACAGTGAGCTCAAGGCCACCCTGAGACTACATAGTGAATTCAAGGTCAGTCTGGGGTACCGTGAGACCCTACCTCGAAAAACCAAAAAGATGGTGGCTGTTCTAGGTACTAGTACAGACACTGTTCATCTGTCAGAAAATAAACAATCACCTTCCTAAAAATCAGATGGATGATGTTGGGCCAGAAGAAAGAAAACCTCACAACACCTTCTCTGTTTAGCCTGTTCTCTGTTCCACATACACTTTGAGCATTAGGTAGTCATTAATGGATTATGTTTGTTTTTTGAGAGTAACCCAGGCTAGACTGAAACTTGTGACAATCTTCCTGCCTCAATCCTCAATGTTATGATTACAGACATGGGCCACCATACCTGTCTCATTAATGACTTAAAAAATTTACTTGTGTATTTATTTATTTGAGACAATGAGAGACAGAAAGAGGAAGAGACAGAGAAAGAGAGAAACAAGGAAAGAAAACAGATGTGCCAAGGCCTCCTGCTACTATAAACAGAAACTCCATATGCCTGGGCCACTTTGTATATCTGCCTTTATGTGGGTACTGGAGAATCAAACCTGGGCCATCAGGGGTTGTAAGTAAGTACCATTAACTGCTGAGCCATCTCTGCAGCCCCCTCATTAATGATTTTGAAATGTCCAAAGACTAAGGTCCAAATTCCCAAAACTCCTGAATTAGTAATGGTTACTGTAAAGCTGTTGCAACCTAGGGAAACTGCAAGTGCACGTACAATACTGGTTTCAGATTAAGCATTTATATATTAAATTATTAATAATTATTAAATTAAATATATATATTTTAGCTTTCCACACTGCCTCACAGTTGGCCAGGACACAAGATGCAAGGAACACAAAACATGATCCATCCATCCTAAGACAGGGTATAGCATGCCCCACAGTCTACGCAAAGATCTAACAGCAATCTGCTAAAACTATGCCTCGATATTCTTCATGTTTTAAGTATTGGAAACAAACAACCATGACTCCTCAAGGCCCCTGGGCTCTTTGCTGACTCATGGAGAAATTAGTTATGGAAAGAACAAATAGGATCCACAGGAGCCACTTACTTTGCCTCGAGAAGAGCCCCAGGGAAGAATGAGGCACTATAGCCTCATGGCAGAAAAACAACTCTCTTTAGTCTAACCTTCCCAAAGAGCCCTGGAGTCGCCACTCAGCATCTGCTCACCACAGACACACCACCTCTACCTATACAACCAGGGTCAGTCACTAAAACTCTCATATGACAGAAATGCAAAAAAGTACACAGCCACTTTGGACAACTCACTCAGTTATAAAGCTAACTAGGTAGCTGAGCATCAGAGCCCATGTCTGTGGCCCCAGCTAGCATTATTCACAAGCCAAAAAGTTTATAATGGGCCAGGCTTGGTGGTGCATGCCTTTTAATCCCAGCACTCAGGAGGTTGAGGTAGGAGGATTGCCATGAGTTCAAGGCCACCCTGAGACTATGTAGTAAACTCAGGTCAACATGGGCCAGAGCGAGATTCTACCACAAAGAAACAAAAAGATGAATGGGGGCTGGAGAGATGGCTCAGCAATTAAGGTGCTTGCTTGGAGAGCCTAAGGACCCAGGTTTGATTCCCCACTACCACATAAGCCAGATGTACAAGGTGGCACACGCCTCTGGAATTCGTTTGCGGTGGCTAGAGGCCCTGGCATGCCCTTTCTATCTCAAATAAATAAAATAAATATATTTTTTAAAGCCTAATTGTTCATCAGGACCTCAAAACTAGGAGAATTCTATCAGTTACATGGCAATCTTTTTTTGTTTCTTTTTAAAAATTATTTTTACTTATTTATTTGACAGAGAAAAAGGGAGAGAGAGAATCAATAGGTGCACCAGGGCTTCCAGTCAGTGCAAATGAACTCCAGATATGTGCACACCCCCTGTGCATCTGCTAACGTGGATCCTAGGGAATTGAACCTGGGTCCTTTGGCTTTGTAGGCAAATGCCTTAACCGCCAAGCCTTCTCTCCAGCCCCTTTTTTGGTTTAAGACAGGGTCTCACTATGCAACAAAATGATAGATAGTGTAGTAACATTTATGTTGGTTGGAGCTGAGAAGCTGTGCTCGTCATGCAAGTGTGATGACCTGACTGAATACCCAGCACTCACACAAATGCAGGACCAGCCTAGTAGCCTGCCTGCATGATCCCAATGCCTGGGAGGCAGAGACAGGATCCCCAAGGAAAACTGGCTAGCTAGTCTAGTAGAACTGACAAGCTCTGGGCTCCAATGAGACTTTCAAGGTAGGCTCTCGCTCTAGCCTAGGCTGACCTGGAATTTACTATGCAGTCTCAGGCTGGTCTGGAACTCATGGCGATCCTCCTGCCTCTGCCTCCCGAGTGCTGGAATGAAAGGCCTGTGACACCACACCCAGCAGTCTTCTTTCTTAAGACAGAGTCTCACTGTGGCCCAAGTCAACCTGATTTATGATCCTTCTGCCTCAGCCCTTCGAGGTAGGTTCTCACTCTAGCCCAAGCTAACCTTGAACTCAGTTACCCTCTTACCTCTGCTAGGGATGGAATCCAATGCCTCATGTAAGATAGGTAACCACTCTAACATTATATCTTCAGCCCAGAATTTGACTTTAAGCATTTTGCTTACATTTTTTCAGACTGTAAAAAAAAACAACACAGTCAGGCATTGTGGCATATGTCTGTAGTCCCAGTACTCCAGAGGCTGGAGGATTGCTGTGAGTTACAGGTCAGCCTGGGACTACAGAGTTCCATATCTGCCTATACAAAAAGGGCAAAGTAGGAACTGGAGAGATGGCTTAGTGGTTAAGGTGCTTGCCTGTGAAGCCAAAGAGCCTAGGTTCGATTCCCCAGAACCCACATAAGCCAGATGCACAGGGTGGCACATGCATCTGGAGTTCATTTGCACTGACTGGAGACACTGCTACACCATTCTCTACTCTATCTTCCTCTTTCTCAAATAAATAAGTAAAAATAAAACTTTAAAAATGCCTTTAATCCCAGCACTTAGAAGGCAAAGGTAGGATCGCTGTGAGCTTGAGTTCAGCCTTGGCTAGAGTGAGACCCTACCACCACCACAACAAAAAGCACAGCATTGATACATTTATTCATTAATGAGAGAGAGAATGGGTACACCAGGGTGTTCAGCCACTGCAAGGAAACTCCAGATGCATAGGCTACCTTGTGCATCTGGCTTATGTGGGTTCTGGGGAATTGAACTGGGTCCTTTGCCTTTGCAAGCAAACAACTTACCGCTGAGCCCTCTCTCCAGCCCATGATACGCACACTTTTAATGGTATACTAATATACAAGTATGTGTGCATGGATGTGCTCATGCAACCTTGGGGTGTTAGTCTTCTCCTTTCACCTTGCTTGAGACAGGCTCCCTTGTCTGATATGTGTTATAAAGGCCCCTATCTCAAAAGAAAAAAGCAGGGCTGAAGAGATGGCTTAGCGTTTAAGGCATTTGCCTGCAAAGCCAAATGACCTAGGTGCAATTCCCTAGGACCCACATAAGCTACATGCACAAGGTGGTGCATGTGTCTGGAGTTCATCTGAAGCAGCTGAAAGCCCTGGAGCATCCATTCTCTCAGTCTCTCTCTCTCTCAAATAAATTAAAAAATAAAATAAAATAAAGCTGGGTGTGGTGGTGCACGCCTTTAATCCCAGCACTTGGGAGGCAGAGGTAGGAGGATTGCCGTGAGTTCAAGGCCACCCTGAGAATACAGAGTTAATTCCAGGTCAGCCTGGACCAAAGTGAGACCCTACCTCAAAAAAACAAAAACAAAAAATAAATAAATAAAATAAAATAAAATAAGAGGGCTGGAGAGATGGCTTAGCAGTTAAGGCATCTGCCTGCAAAGCCAAAGGAGCCCAGTTCCACGCTCCAGGACCCACATAAACCAGATGCACAAGGTGGCACATGTGTCTGGAGTTCTTTTGCAGTGGCTGGAGGCCCTGGCACACCCATTCTCTCTCTCTCTCTTTAATAAATAAAAATAAAATTGAAAAAAAAAAAAAGATATCTTGAGCCTGTGTGGTGGCTGCATGCCTTTAATCCCAGAACTCGGGAGGCAGAAATAGGAGGATCACCATAAATTAGAGGCCATTCTGACACTACATAGTGAATTCCAGGTCAGCCTGGGCTAGAGTGAAACTCTACCTCAAAAAACCAAGCCAAAAAAAAAAAAAAAAAGAAAGAAAAGAAAGGAGTGCTAATAATAAAGAACTCAAATTAAGATAACACATATTATATATTGAACTTCCACAAGTGTGTTTTGTTCATGAAGTTACAAGTGTTATTTGCTTAAAACATCTCTTTTTTTGTAAGCAAGCACCTTTAATCACTGAGTAGTCATCTCCCATATTTATTTATTTATTAATTTTTGCTTTTCAAGGTAGGATCTCACTCTAGCACAGGCTACCTGGAATTACCTATGTAGTCTCAGAGTGGCCTCAAACTCACCGTTATCCTCCAACCTTGGCCTCCCAAGTGCTGGGGATAAAGGCATGTGCCACCACACCCAACCCCAAGTTCTCTTTAAAAAAATTTCTTTACATTTATTTGAGAGACAGACAGAACAGAGTGTGAGTGTGGCTGCACTAGGACCTCTGCACCTTTGTGTATCTGGCTTTACCTGGGTACTGGGGAATCAAACCTGGGCCATCAGGCTCTGCAAGCAAGCACCTTCAACTGTTGAGCTATCTATCACTCCAGCTCCTGAAAATCCCTTGTTTTCTTTTAGTACTTGACTATCCCCTTATGTTTGTTTGCAGATCAATTCAGTATCTTAGTTACTTTCCTCAGTCCTCATGAGTAGCTGCGATGACTGCTGGCATGGAGCTCATTTTTTTATGAAACTCAGTATTTCTTTCCCAACTTCTTCACAGACAAAATTAATTAACAATGACCCCTTTAGCCAGGCCTGGTGGTTCAAACCTGTAATCCCAACCCTTGCGCACCTGAGGTAGGAGGACTGAGTTCAAGGCCATCCTGGGCTACAGAGTATGTTCCAGGTCAGCCTGGACTAGGCATGGTGGCACACACCTTTAATCCCAGCACTTGGGAGGCAGAGGTAGGAGAATTGCTGTAAATTCAAGGCCACCCTGAGATTACATAGAGAATTCCAGGTCAGCCTGGGCTAGAATGAGACCCTACCTAAATAAGTAAATAAATGAAATCCAGATTCCAGGCTGGAGAGATGGCTCAGCAGTTAAAGGTACCTGCTTGAAAGCCTGACCACTTGTGTTCGATTCCTCAGTACCCACGTAAAGACAGTTGCACATAGTCGGTGGCATATGCATCTGGAATTCATTTGCAAGGGCAAGAGGCCCTGGCATGCCCATTCCCTCATTCATTCATGTACCCTTTCTCTCTTTCACTCTCTCCCCTTGCAAATTAATAAATAAAATTAAATATTAAAAAATCCAGTTTTTTCAAAAATCTGCTTTTTAAAATATTTTATGAGGGCTGGAGAGATGACTCAGCAGTCAAGGTGTCTGCCTGCAAAGCCTAAGGACCCTGATTCAATTTGTAAGCCAGATGCACAAGGGAGCACATGCATCTGAAGTTCATTTGCAGTGGCTAGAAGCCCTGGCGCACCTATTCTCTCTCTCTTCCTCTTTATCTCTCAAATAAATAACCTAAATAAATAAATAAGATATATTTTTAAAAATTTTATTGAGAGACCAAGAAAGAGGCAGATAGAAAGAATGTGGTCTCTAGCCACTGGCAAATGAACTCCAGGTACATGTGCCACCTTGTGCAGCTGGCTTTATGTGGGGAAGTGGTTAAGGCACTTGCTTGCTAAGCCTCAGGACCTGAATTCAATCTTCTAGTACCCATGTAAAGCCAGATGCACAAGGTGGCACGTGCATCTGGAGTTTGTTCGTTTGCAGTGGCTGAAGGCCCTGGCGTACCCATTCTCATTCTTTTTTAAATAAATAAATAAATAAATAAAGTAATTTTTTAAATGTGAGGTAGTGAGTGAGGTGGGAGCAGAGTACAGAAACTGGTTAGTTGGTATTTATTTCTATTTTTGTTTTTTTGAAAATTTTATATATTTGGAGTTGAGGCATGCTTAGGGTCTCTGGTCACTACAAACAAATGCCTGACTACCTTTATGTGGGTAGCTGGGGAACTGAACCCAGGCCCACAGGCTTTGCAAGCAAGTACCTTTAACGACTAAGCCATCTCCCCAGTCCCTTTTTTTCAAAGAATATATTTATTTATTTGTAAGGAGAGGGAGATACAGATAATGGACATGTTGGGGCCTCCTGCTACTATAAACAAACTCCAGGTACATGCACCACTTTGGGCATCCTGCTTTATGTGGGTACTGGGGAGTCAAACCCAGGCCATCAGACTTTGCAAGCAAGGGCCTTTAACAGCTGGGCCATCTCTCCAGCCCTTGTTTTTGTTTTTTCTTTTTTGTTTTGTTTTTGAGACATGGTTACACTATGTAGTCCTGACTGACCTGGGACTGGAGATGTACAGCAGTCTATCCTCAAATTTGTGGCAATCCTGCCTCAGTTTCCCAAGTACTGGGATTACATGTGTGAGCCACTACAATCGGCTGAAATTAGCTGAGTATAGAAGCTGGTGACAAGTGACAGATCCAAACCAACTTTGCTCATCTTGGCAGATTATTTTTTCCTTTAAACTCTGAGATGAACTCGAACTTAGTTTTGGGAAAAAAAAGACATTTACTTGCTATTACAATACGCTACAAGACCCTACTAATTTTATTACATAAAAAGGCAAAAGTACTTTATTTAAAAAAAACAAAAACATGCTTTAATCACAAAAGAAAATTTAATTTCTGATTATTTTATATAGTACAAAATGATCAATTTGTTTCTTAAGACAATCATCCCACAATATAAAATTACTTCAAGGGGAAATCCTCTTTATGAGCCAACAATGGAAAATTTTCACCTCAGCAAGGTTGGCCTTAGGGAGACTCAAGCTCATTCTTGTTGCCTAGATACCAGTGACATCTCTGGGGCTTATCAAAGGCTTTGGCATCCCTGCTAGGAAGAGTGGCTAAGTTTTACCAGTCAGTGATTACTCCCTGCTGGAACATGCCACTGTTTGGTACAGTGTTCTGGCCCTGTCACCTAGGAAGCTTCAAACACAGAAATCTATTACGATTTGCAGAACTGAATTCTACAATTATATCAATTCTAGTCCTACTTCTTAGCCACTATTTCTAAGGATGGCTGTGAAGTTTAGTCTAAAATCACAATGACAGTAAACCAGCCTGAATAACAGTTAAATTAAAGTTCCTAGGTAATCAAATGGCCCATTAATGTCAACTATGAGAAAATACTCATTTTTCCATGTCTAATTTGATAGTGGGTAAAGTCAAAACAACTAAACCCTGAAATTTCTCCTTAAGTACTTAACACCAAGTTACAGGATGCAATTATACAATCCCTATAGCAACAATTTAGATGGATAAGCATCTTAGTTCACTTAAAATGCTATAAAAATGCAAACACAGTACACTTTCTTAACACTAGAGCTCAACAAAACTGCTGTAAACAAGATCCTTTAAAAAAAAATCAAGCTATTCATCTGCAACACCTTTATTACTTTTCAAACCTTTTGGTTACTTTTTATTAATATTATTCTTCAAAATGATCCTATTTCATTCCTGTTCTATGGACATTTTGCTAGCAAAGTGCTTATCAGCAATGACCAGCTCTACTTCCCCTGGTATTTAAAAGCACCAGATCTTACTAGTTTGCATATTTTATTTTCACTCATCTTTCTGTTCGTACAGCTTTCTTGATATTTGAGAGGAATAACTGTAAAGTGAAACGAAAGACAGGAGCATTCTGTGACTGTGGTAGAAACGCCAGGATCTATTTCATAAGTCTTAAAAAAAAAAAAAAGGTTGGATGTGCAGATCCACCTCTCCCCCACCTTCCCTTCCATCAAAAAAAAAAAAAAAACCACGGTGACGGCACAACTGGCATCAACACCCAAAATGCTCCCAAAATGGCTGCACCCTTTTGCGTCTGCGGGCCCCAGGTAACAGCAGTACCTGAGGTTCTGGGTTGACTGCTCTCCCCAAAGAATAAAGACACCTGCCCCCCCCCCCCCGCCAATATCATCTTGAACCCGTGGCCTCCCATGACCTGAGGACGACCTCCCCTCCATCACACAAGAGATCTTGTCCACCCAAAGGCCCAGGGGGACCTCTTCTAAAACAGGAAGAGATCCCCACGCCCAAAACAAACAAATAAATATAAATAAATAAATATATAAATAAATATATTCAAGAGACCCTTTCCAACGCCGGGGGAAGATTCTGCCGCTCTAGTAAACCAGGGACGAGAGCTTCCCCACCTCCCATGACCTGACGTTCCAAGGCCCCATCGCAGATAAAGAAAATTAGGTTTCCAAGCATCCCCCCCCCAAAAAAAGCGACAACGGGGGGGGGGAACCTCCCCACAATGACAGCGGGAAACACCCCCTCCTCCAAATAATCTGAGAAACCCCCACCCTTCCCATCCAATGACCAGAAGCCTCACGTCCTGACAGTACCAGAAAACTCTCCCCTCCGACACCCACGGCGACACAGGACCACAGGCCTCGCGGGGGGCAGGTGGGGGGGGGACACAAACGTTACCTTCGGCCACAGCCCCGATCCCGATCCCGCGACGCTTCCGTCCTATTGTTTCTTTTCCACCAAAATGGCTGCGGCCGCGCTGAGCCCCGCCCCTCCCCGCGCCTCGCTCCCGGAGCCTCACGCTATTGGCTCGCGAGGGAAGCCGTGGATTGGGCAAATCCGAAAGACTCTGTTGCTAGGGCGCCGGGATTCGCCGCGGGTGGCTTCCTGAAGGGGCGGGGGCGGGGTGAGGGGAGGGGCGGGGGCGGGGCCAGGCAGGAGGGCGGAGCGTTCTTCAGTGGTGGATGACCTGGGTAACTGATTGGATGAGTTCCTTTCTAGTGGGATGCTTGGGATGCGTGCTAGATTCAACAAACAGTCCTGGGCTGGAGAGATGGCTCAATGGATAAGGCGTCTGCCTGTGAAGCCAAAGGACTCAGGTTGATTCCCCAGCACCCATGTAAGCCAGATAGATGCACAAGGTGGCGCACGCATCTGGAGGTCGTTTGCAGTTGCAGGCCCTGGTGTGCCCATTCTCTTCCTCTCTCTCTCTCTCTCTCTCTCTGCTTGCAAATAAGTAAATAAAAATTAAACAAACAGTCCTGGGTTTGCCCTGCGGGAATGATGCGGTGCCAATCTTCAGGCCTGTGGCAAACTGGGAAATTGGTTACACTGTGGGATGAATGAAGGGACAGGACTGGGTGTGAATAGTAGCTAAGATGGACGAAAGGGTAACTACAGAAAGCCAGCAGAAGGTGATGTAGATGTAGGTGATGGACAAATAGTTATACAGGGCTGGGGAGATGGATCAGCTGGTTAAAAGAGCTTGTCTGCCAAGCCTAGCGACCTGGGTTCAATTCCCCTGGACCCACATAAAGCTAGATGCACAAGGTGGCATATATATCTGGAGTCTGTTTTCAGTGGCTATGGGCCCTGGCATGCGCATTCTCTCTCTTTCTCTCTCTCTCTCTCCTTCTCCCTCTCTCATCTCTATCTGCCTCTTTCTTTTTCTTTTCTTTCTTTCTTTCTTTCTTTCTTTCTTTCTTTCTTTCTTTCTTTCTTTCTTTCTTTCTTTGTTTTTGTTCTTGTTTTTGTAGGTCCTGGAATTCACTCTGTAGTCTCAGGGTGACCTCAAAGTCACAGCAAGGACTTAAAAGTGTGTGCCACACCGCTTCTACCTGTACCTCCCCCCCCCCCCATCTCTTAGAACTCCAGATGCATATGCCACCTTATGTGTCTGGCTTTACATGGGTACTGAGGTATCCAGCCCACTATTTCTGTCTTTCTTATTGATCAGGGCAAACACCTTTGGAGTACCCACTGACTATTTTTTGACACCTATAATCTAATGGGCCAGGAAGTTCTGTCCCTAGCATGAGATGTCTTCCTGCCACCATCATGGCTTTGAAATCCAGCTCCCATCCCCACCCCACCACATCCAGAGCTATGTCACAGCTGCCTTCTAGTCTCTTACTGATGCCATTACTACCTGCTTTCAGTTTTGCATGCATCAGCCAGTGAAATAATCATACCTCCCCATACCGTGCTCAGAACCCCAGTCAGAACTCACCAAAAATAAGCAGAGCCAGCAATAATCTCATGGTTCCCTTTACCCCTCTACCTTCCTCTCCTCTGATGGTATAGCTGTTCAGTCTCCCTAAACACTTACCACATCATGACCTGTGCACTCTCCAACTTGGGAGCGGGGAGGCTGGGCTCCACTTGTTCCCTAAGCCTGAATGTACAGATTGCTATGGACTGCACCCCAACACACTCATAGCCCCTTATTTCAGGCTATAATTGGCACCTCTTTTTTTCGAAGTAGTAGTTCACTGTACCCCAAGCTGACCTGGAATTCACTATGTAGTCTCAGGCTGGCCTCAAACTCATTGTGATTCTCCTACCTCTGCCTCTCAAGGGCTGAAATTAAAGGCATGTGCCACCACACCCAGCAATTTGCCCCTCTTTATCCATAGCATTAAGGTTTAACTTTTTTTGTTGAGGGGGGTGGTCAGTTTCAAGGTAAGGTCTCACTCTAGCCCAGGCTGACCTGGTACGAACTCTGTAGTTCCAGGCTGGCCTCAAACTCACAGTGATCCTCCTACCTCTGCCTCCCAAGTGCTGGGATTAAAGGTGTACACCACCATGCTTGGCTCTACTTTTTTTTTTTTTATCCCCATAGAAATTATGACCTTCTCACAAACTTTTTTTTCAGTACTGTATATTAAACGCTGGGTTTTTGCATGTTAGACAAATACTCTACCACTGAACTATATCCACAGTTCTCACATACTTTTTTTTAACTTTCATTGACAAATTCCATAATTATGGACAATAAACCATGATAATTCCCTGCTCCCCCCCACACTTTCCTCTTCAAAACTCCACTGCCTATCCTCTCCCCTTCTCAATTACTCTCTGTTTAATTTTGATGTCATCATCTTTTCCTGCTATCACAATTATCTTGTGTAGGTTGTACCAAGCCCTGTGAGGTCATGGGTATCCAGGTCATTTTGTGTCTGGAAGATTGCATTGTAAGCAGTCCTACCCTTCCTTTGGCTCTTAAATTCTTTCCGCCACTTCCACAATGGACCCTGAGCCTTGGAGGGTGTGATAGAGATGTCTCAGTGCTGAACACTCCTCTGTCACTTCTCAGCACCATGGTGCCTTCTGAGTCATCCAGAGGTCACTGCCATCTGAAAAGAGAAGCTTCTCTAACCAAAAGTGAGAGTAGCATTAATATATGGATATGAACATTAAGAGAAGTGCTTATTGGATAGTTTGGTGAACATAGTATATGCATTTAGCCAGACACCAGCAAGCATTACACCCCTAGGGCTCAAGACTTTCCTTGTCATAGGCTTTTGACTAGGTTTTCAGTACCAGGCATGTATTCCCTCCCATGGAGCAGGCCTCCAGTCAAATTAGAGAGCAGTTGGTTTCCCCCATAACAGACATGACACTATTGTACCCACTGGCTCCTTTGGCCTGGCTGGCCCATCTTAAGGCTGCAGTGTTCACTGTTTTTATCTCCACTGATGACTTCTCTCTCCCATAGGGCTGCATGCAGCGTAGCTTTTTTCAGTTTTCTAACAGCTGGTCCACAGGGAGGACGTTTTCAGTCCAGCTCCAGCTTAATTTCTAAGTGACCTTGCAGCCCAAGCACATGGAATCTTCAGCAATAGCTCACATACTTTTTAAAGTAGGTGTTTATTATCCTTATATAGCATTATGTGGTTTGGCTTCTCCTACTAGAACAAACGCTCTGTGAGGTGGGAATCTTTGTTTATTCGTGGATGTAGCCTGAGTACCTCAAACACCAGCAAAACTCCAGAAATATCCTAACCTAAAAGAAGCCACATGCTGTCAAGGGTTGTAGAGAAGAATAAAATACGGCAGGGTGAGGATAAAAATAAAGATAAAAAGCCCTTGGTCAAGATTGGCGACAGTGTTCTGGAAGGGATGGTTGTGCTAAATGAGTCTAACCTCAGAACAGACTGCTTTTGCCTCAAAGCAGGCCAGGCTCAGAGAGTTAACCCTGGGCTGGAGAGATGGCCTAGTGGTTAAGGCATTTGCCTGCAAAGCCAAAGGACCTACATTCAATTCCCCAGGTCCCACGTTAGCCTGATGCACAAGGGGGTACACGCGTCTGGAGTTCGTTTGCAGTGGCTAGAGGCCCTGTTGCACCCATTCTCTCTCTCTCTCTCTCTCTCTCTCTCTCTCTCTCCCTCCCTCTTTCTCTGTCAGGTAAATAAATAAATAAAAATAAAATATTTTAAAAAAGAGTTAACCCTAACAAGCTATGGCTGCAATGTATCTTAGGGCTTCTTGAGGCAGCTGTAGAGAATTTTACTCTTTTTCAAAATATTTTATTTATTTATTTATGTTTTATTGTTTGTTTTTGTTTTTGTTTTTTTGGTTTTTCAAGGTAGGGTCTCACTCTAGCCCAGGCTGACCTGAAATTCACTATGGAGTCTCAGGGTGGCCTCAAACTCACGGCAATCCTCCTACCTCTGCCTCCCAAATGCTGGGATTAAAGGCATGTGCCCCTATGCCCAGCTTTATTTTATTTATTTGAGGAAGAGAGAGAGAGAATGGGCATGCCAGGGTCTCCAGACACCACAAGCAAACTCCAGACACATGTGCCACCCTATGCAGCTGGCTTAAGTGGGTACTGGGGAATTGAACTTAGGTTATTGAGTTTCACAGGCAAGTGTCTTAAACACTGAGCCATCTCTGTAGCCTGAGAAGTTCACTCTAATGAGCTGGCTAAGACCCTTAAAAGTCAGACCTCTAGTGACCCTAAGTAAATCTGCCTTGAACAGATAGCCACAGTCCTGAGAAGAGAGAACCCACACTTGGGAAACATACTCCTCAGCAAAATGATGAGTCTGCCTGCCTACTCAGGTATGAGCCCACACAGCTGACCCATCCAGTAAGACCTAAACAACCAGGCACTGTGACATTAAAACATTGCCTGGCAGCCCAACTAGCCACCTACCCCAATAAAAAGCAACCCTTAGGCTGGAGAGATGGCTTTGTAGTTAAGACCCCTGCCTATGAAGCCTAAGGACCCAGGCTCCATTCCCCAGTACCCATGTAAGCCAGATGCACAAGGTAGCACGTGTGTCTGGAGTTTGTTTGCAGTGGCTTAGAGGCCCTGGCATGCCCATTCTCTCTCTCTCTATCTCTCTCTCTCTTGTCTCCCTCCTTCCCTCCCTCCCTCTCTCTCTTCTCTCTCTCTCTCTCACATACATACACACATACAAATAAATAAAAGAATAAAGTGTTTCGGGCTGGAGAGATGGCTTAGCGGTTAAGTGCTTGCCTGTGAAGCCTAAGGACCCCGGTTCGAGGCTCGGTTCCCCAGGTCCCACGTTAGCCAGATGCACAAGGGGGCGCACGCGTCTGGAGTTCGTTTGCAGAGGCTGGAAGCCCTGGCACGCCCATTCTCTCTCTCTCCCTCTATATGTCTTTCTCTCTGTGTCTGTCGCTCTCAAATAAATAAATAAATAAAATTTAAAAAATATTAAAAAAAAAAAAGAATAAAGTGTTTAAAATTTTTTAAAGGGGCTGGAGAAATGACTTAGCACTTAAGGCACTTGCCTGTGAAGCCTAAGGCCCCAGGTTTGATTCTCCAGGTCCCACATAAGCCAGATGTACATTGTGTGGCACATACGTCTAGAGTTCATTTGCAGTGACTAGAAGCCCTGGCATGTCCATTCTCTCTCTCTCTCTCTTCCTCTCTCTCCCCCTCACTGAAATAAATAAATAGGGTGCTGGAGAGATGGCTTAGCAGTTAAGGTGCTTGCCTGTGAAGCCTAAGGACACATGTTGGACTCTCCAGATCCCACATAAGCCAGATGCACAAGGTGAGGCAAGTGCAAGGTCGCACATGCCCAGTAGGTGGTGCAAGCATCCTGAGTTTGATTTCAGTAGCTGAGGCCCTGGTGGACCACCAGTCCTCTCTCCCTCTGTTCTCTCTCCCTCTGTCTCTCTTTCTCTCTCTCTAAAATAAAAAAATAAAATAAAAATATTTCTAAAAGTTAAAAAAATGCTGGGCATAGTGGCACACACCTTTAATCCTAGCACTTGGGAGACAGAGGTAGGAGGGTTGCTGTAAGTCTGACGCCAGCCTGATAATGCATAATGAATTCCAGCTCAGCTTGGGCTAGAGAGACCCTACCTTGAAAACCAAAACCAAACAAACAAATAAAGCAGTCCTTTAGAATGCCTTTGTGCAGACAATTTCTCTGTATTGATTTGCCTACTACAGCTGTATCACAGTATGTCTAATAAAAATCTATTTCTGGGGCTGGAGGATGGCTTAGTGGTTAAGGCGCTTGCCTGCAAAGCCAAAGGACGTAGGTTCAATTCCCCAGGATCCATGTAAGCCAGATGCAGAAGGTGGTGTATACATCTGAGTTTATTTGCAATGGCTGAAGGCCCTGGCATGCCCATTCCCTCTCTCTCCCTCCCTCTCTCTCTCTCTCTCTCTCTCTCTCTCTCTCTCTCTCCTTTCTTTCTCTCTAATAAATAAATAATAAAATAAACTTTCCACTTAAAAAAAAAATCTATTTCTGCTGGAGTGGTGGCCCACACCCTTAATCCCAGCACTTGGGAGGCAGAGATAAAAGGAGCTCTGTGAGTTCGAGGCCAGCTTGAGACTACATAATGAATTCCAGGTCAGCCTGGGCTAGAGCAAGACCGTACTTCGATAACAAAACAAAACAAAATCTATATCTGCCTTTCATCCCCTTCTTCCCGCCCAAGCTTCTATTCCAGGGCTCCTACATGTGGCATAGGAGGTGGAACAAGACAGCCCTGGCGCTTACTAATTCACTCTCATTCTTTCTGTCAGAGCTTCCATGAGCTAATGTGGACTGGCAATAATGTAGCAATAAAGGATGCAGCAAGAATGAACTGAATGATGGGACTTCTGCCCTGTGGGGTGGGGAGAGGCACATCGGATGGATACCACAGACAGTAAAAGAGAAAATATGTATGCCCTCGGCAGCAGAAAAGGTGCCTCAGAGCCGATGACACCTGAGCTAATTAAGCCAAAGATGTCAGCTGAGTAACACAAGAGCAAGGGAAGCCATTCACGGCTGAAAACCTGCAGGTGCAAAGATGAGTGTGAAGGCCTTTGGGTCAATAGAAGAAATAGTTCAGAGCTCTAGGGAACGTTGTACAGCGCTGAAAGGTATGAGGAAAACAGAGATCAGACCTGGAGGGCAAGCCCAGGAGTTCTGGAATAGAGTTTCAGAAGGAGAAAAAGGGACTACCAAAATAGAGATGTCGACTAGACAAATTAGTTAGGTTTTTTTGTCTGTCTGTTTGTTTTTGAGGCAGGGTCTAGCTCGAGCCCAGGCTGACCTAGAATTCATTCTTAAACTCCAAAAAGGAAAAAAAAAAATTCTATACATTCTAGATAAGATAAAATAAGTCACATACCAAGGATGAAGGGGCAACCGGCCTTAAACTCTCCTCCCTGACATAGGCCTCCCGTTGTCCTGTCTACACCCGGCTAAGGAACAGTCATCACATGTGAGTAATCACTAATGCAACGGGAAAAATCATACACTTCCAAATTACTAAGGGGAAAAATGAATGGGGAAAATATTGAACTGGGGGCCTGGAAGGTGTATGCCTGTGAAGCCTAAGGACTCAGGTTTCATCCCCAGTATCCATTTAGGCCAGACGCTCAAAGTGGCACATGTGTCTAGAGTTCATTTGCAATAGCTAGAGGTCCTGGTGCGTGATCTCTCTCTCTCTCTCTCTCTCTCTCTCTCTATCTATCTATCTATGTCTCTCTCTCTCTCTCTAATAAATACATAAATAAAATTTTTGGGCTGGAGAGATGGCTTAGCGGTTAGGCGCTTGCCTGTGAAGCCTAAAGACCCCGGTTTGAGGCTCGGTTCCCCAGGTCCTACGTTAGCCAGATGCACAAGGGGGCGCACGCGTCTGGAGTTCGTTTGCAGTGGCTGGAAGCCCTGGCGCGCCCATCCTCTCTCTCTCTCTCTATCTGTCTTTCTCCCTGTGTCTGTCGCTCTCAAATAAATAAATAAATAATGAACAACAACAACAACAAAAATTTAACAGGCATGGTGGTGCAGGTCTTTAATCCCAGAAGTTGGGAAGCAGATGTAGGAGGATCACTGTGAGTTTGAGGCCAGCCTGAGACTACATAGTAAATTCCAGGTCAGCCTGAGCTAGAGGGAGACCCTACCTCAATAATAATAATAGCTGGGCATGGTGGTGCATGCCTTTAATCCCAGCACTTGGGAGGCAGAGGTAGGAGAATTGCCATGAGTTCGAGGCCGCCCTAAGACTACATAGTGAATTCCAGGTTAGCCTGAGCTAGAGTGATACCCTACCTCAAAAAACCAAAATAATAATAATAATAATAATAAAAATAAATAAAATATAATAATAATAATAATTGAGCTGTCTTATGACATTGGGAATATTTAACAATGTGTATGTGTGTGTGCTCATGCTGAGGACAACCTTAGGTGCTGTTCTCACTCTCCACTTTGAGGCCAGGTCACCACGACGTTCACCAGGTTAGCTAGCCTATAAAATTCTGTGGGTTCTTTATCTTTACCCCCCAGCTTGCTATAGGGTTACAGATGTGCACACCGCACTTCTGTGTCTGGCTTTCTGTGGGTTCTGGTAATCTAAACTGAGATCCTCACACTTGCATGGCAACATCTTTATCCCCTGAACCACGTTCCCAGCCCCTAGTCAACTATTTAAATCTATATAGAATGGTGGTTTGAAGATGGGCACACCTTTAATCCCAGCACTCAGGAAGGCAGAGGTAGGAGGATGGCCATGAGTTCAAGGCCACCTTGAGACTACATAGTGAATTCCAGCTCTGGGCTAGAGGGAGACCATACCTCAACCTCCCCCCCAAAAAATGGTGGTTCAGGGCTGGAAGAGGTGCTCAGAGTTTAAGACACTTGCCTGTAAAGCCTAGATACCCAGATTCAATTCCCCAGTACCCACATAAAGCCCGATGTACAAAGGGGTACATATGTCTGGAGTCCATGAAGTGGCAAGAAGCCCTAGTACACCCATCATTCTCCTTCTCTCTCCCTCTCTCTTTGCAAATATGAGAATATGGGGAAAGATTAATATAAAAAAGAATAAAAAAGCCAGAAAGGCTTTCCTCCATGCATTTGCTCACTCACTGATTTGGTTTAGAATGTCCTTAAACTCTTTTGGTTCAGTCAACAACAACTGTTTGTTCAGGTTCCATTTCAGATATCTACTTCTGTGATCACAATGTTCTTTCTAACGTGCTGTCAGAGTCAGCCACCCTGGCACACAATATTAAATTTATTTGGGCCAGCTTCCCTTCCTGTATCGGAAAATCTTCATTGGCAAGTACTACTTTACTCCTTTTGTATAATGACACACAGCAAGTTATCCACATGTAGGAAATAAAATAGACTATGGGAACATTAAAAAGGGAGCTGGAGAGATATCTTAGTGGTTAAGGTGCTTGCCTGCAAGGCTTAAGGACCCAGGTTCGACTCCCCAGAACCCACGTAAGCCCAATGTACAAAAGTGATGTATATGCACAGATTGTGTGCACAAGGTAGTGCATGTGTCTGGAGTTCGTTTGCACTGGCTAAGGCCCTGGTGTGCCAATTCTCTCTCTCTCTGTCTCCCTCTCTCTCTCTCACACACACACACACAAATTAAAAAAATAGGGGTCCAACAGTGGCATATCTGTTATGGGGATACCAACCTCTCTCTAATTGGACCGGAGGCCTGCTCCATGGGAGGGAATACTTGCTTGATACTGAAAATCTATGACAGGGGAAGTCATAAGCCCTAGGGGTGTGACACCCACTGGTGTCTGGCTAAATGTATATACTATGCTCACCAAACTGCCTGGTAAGCACTTCTCTTAATGTTCATACCCATTTATAAATGCTACTCTCACTTTGGGTTAGATAAGCTTCTCTTTTCAGATGGTGGTGACCTCTGGGGTAACTCAAAAGGCACCATGGTGCTGAGAAGAAGTGACAGAAAAGTGCTCAGCACTGGAACATCTCTATCACACCTTCCAAAGCTCAGGGTCTGTTATGGAACAGGTGGCAGAAAGAATGTAAGAGCCAAAGAAAAGATAGGACTCCTTGCAATGTACTCTTCCAGACACAAAATGGCCTGGGTACCCATGACCTCACAGTGCCTGGCACTACCTGCACAGACCATCATAACAGGAGGAAAAGATGATAACATCAGAATAAAAGAGGCTGATTGATGGGAGGCAGAGGTAGGAGGATCACCATGAGTTCGAGGCCACCCAGAGATTACATAGTGAATTCCAGGTCAGCCTGAGCTAGAGCGAGACCCTACCTCGGAAAACAAAACAAGATAAGTCAATAAATAAATAAAATAAAATAAGAAAACAGTTGGGGGCTGGAGAGATGGCTTAGCAGTTAAGGTTTGATTACCCAGGACCCACATAAAATGGAAGCAGAGGGTGGCACAAGTGTCTCGAGTTTGGTTGCAGTGGCTGGAGGCCCTGGTATGCCCATTCTCTCTGTCAAATAAATAAATAAAAATAAAAAATATGCCAGGTATGGTGGCGCACGCCTTTAATCCCAGCACTTGGGAGGCAGAAGTAGGAGGATTGCTGTGAGTTCAAGGCCACCCTGAGACTCCATAGTGAATTCCAGGTCAGCCTGGGCTAGAGTGAGACCCTACCTCAAAAAACAAAAAACAAACAAACAAAAAAAAATTAAAAGCCAGGCGTGGTGGCACACATCTTTAATCCCAGCACTTGGGAGGCAGAGGTAGAAGAATCACCTTGAGTTCGAGGCCACCCTAAGACTACATAGTGAATTCCAGGTCGGCCTGGGCCAGAGTGACACCCTACCTGGAAAAAAACAAACAAAATAAATAAATAAATAAATAAAATAAATAAAAATAAAAAATATTTTTAAAAAACAGTTAAATAACAACCAAGACCATAAAATATTTAGAAAAAAAACCATATTATTAAAGAAAAGTAATAGGTAGGAACTGTACCAGGCGGGAAGTATACTGGGTAAAAAACCTACTAGATCTTATTAAAGAATGTACGGAACACCATGAACTCCATTTGCCAGAAATAAAGCCACACCCATTGTTAAACAAGGCTGGTTGACTGATTAGAACTTCTGTGATTGTGGAGACCTGGAGTCAAGTTATCTTGGGCTATCTTAGTTCCCCAAACACACCTCTGTGTTTAAGTTAACACCCTTGTGTCTGTCAGGGAAAACACTTTTAGGAATATACAACCAGACCTCTAGCTTTCATCAGACCAAGACAAAGAATGTGGTCAGATTGTATCTGAGGCCTAAAGCGGAGATTTCCCCACATTGTTGTAACCTGCTTACATCATAGGTCCACCCAGGTACTTTTTCTTACGTAGGTGTCCTAGGTGTGGTAAGGCGTGGATATGTCTAGTGTATGCTGATGGATGTGCAGATGTGTGGCTCTGTGCACGAACAGTATGGAGGCTGAAGGAGAGAATGTCACGGGTTCGCCCCAAGACAACGGTAAGTAACCTTTTCACATATCACACCACTATTAAATCACCACTTAGGGTGATACTAGCCACACCTATCCTTTTATCAGGTAAGCAAACATCTCTCCAGAACCTTCAGGAGATATCCATTTATTTCTCACTGACCAAACTTGAATTACCTATTCCTGCCTTTAGATGCAAAGAGGCTAAGAAATCAGGAAATGAGTTCTGGATTGGGGCAATCAGCTTGGGATAGGACACTTGTCATGATGAACAAGTTGGTTAGTAAAAATGAAGAAAAATAAAAAGGTCTTTCTAAGCAAACAGAATCTCAATACAAAGGAAAGATGTTCAAGGGGTTGGAGAAATGGCTCAGTAGTTAAAAGACTTTTGCTTACAAAGTCGACCTTCCCAGGTTCGATTCCCCAGTCCCCATGTAAAGCCAGGTGCACAAAGTGGTATATGAGCCTGAAATGTGTCTGCAGTGGCAAGAGGCCATGGTGCATAGATTCATTCTCTCTCTCTCTTTCTCATAATTTAAAATATTAAAAGAAAAAGGAGAGCTGGGCGTGGTGAGGCATGCCTTTGATCTCAGCACTTGGGAGGCCTCTAGAGGTAGGAGGATCCCTCTGAGTTTGAAGCCAGCCTAGGACAATAGAGTGAGTTCCAGGTCAGTCTGGGCTACAGTGAGACCCTACCTCAAGAAACCAAAAAAGAAAGAGAGAGAGAGAGATGATGATATTCAAGGCCAAGGAAATAACTCCATCAGTAAAGTACTTCCCTCATAACATGAGGGCGTAAATTCAATTCCCATTACCCATGTAAAATACCAAGTGTGTTGGGTTGGAGAGATGGCTTAGCAGTTAAAGCACTTGCCTGTGAAGCCTAAGGACCCAGGTTCGATTCCCCAGGACCCACATAAGCCAGATGCACAAGGCGGCACACGAGGCCCTGGTGTGCCCATTCTCTCTATATATCTGCCTCCCTGCTCCCTGCCAGTCTGTGCTAAATAAATACGTAATAATAAAAGTATGTTTTAAAAAACCGAGTGTGAGGCCGGGCATGGTGGCACACACCTTTAATTCCAGCACTCAGGAGACAGAGGTAGGAGGATCGCTGGGAGTTCGAGGCCAGCCTAAGACTACAGAATGAATTCTAGGTTAGCCTAGGCTAGAGCCAAACTGTACCTAAAAAAAAAAAATGTTCAAACCCTGTGGTGGTGCATGCCTTTAATCCCAGCACCAGGGAGGCAGAGATAGGAGGATTGTGAGTTCTAGGCCACCCTGAGAGAACATATTTAATTCCAGGTCAGGCTAGGCTAGAGTGAGACCCTACCTCAAATAAAAGGCCATATGTACATATATATATACATACATACATACACATATATATCACATATATATTATATATATGATTATATATAACAATTACATATATTATAATTACATATTATATATATTAATATATATTAATATATTTATATATATATTAATATATATTAATGCTCTGGGCAGGGTGGCCAATGTTCAGGCACAGTGGAAAGATTACATGAGCCCAGGAGTTGGCAACTAGCCCATCTTGGGCAACAGAATAGACTTCCTCTCAAAACAAACAAAAAAATTAACAATAGCAAAATTGCAGAGCAAGTAGAAAGATCAGTGGTTGCAGTTGTTTAGGGTCAGTGAGAGAAGGACGGGCGGAGCCCAGGGTGACGCTGCCGCGGCGAACACGCGTCATTACCCATCAGCCAAAACCCGTGTAATATATGTTTTGGCCTGAATGTTTGTTTCTCCCTGCAAATTCATATGTTGAAATTTAATTATCAATGTAGTAGTATTCAGGGGTGTGGACTTTTGGAGGTAATTGGGTCATGAATACTCCTCCTCAAGCAAAGAATTGATGTCCTTATAAAAATAAGAAATTTGCTAGGTGTGGTGGTGCACACCTTTAATGCCAGCACTCTTGACACAGAGATTGGGGGATTACTGTGAGTTCATCTTGAGGCTACATAGTGAATTCCAGGTCAGACTGAGCTAGAGTGAGACTACCTTAGAAAAAAAAAAAAGAAGAAGAAGAAGAAGAAGAGAAAGGCCCAGAAACTGGGTGGGGTGGCACTTGCCTGTAATTGCAGTATGCAGGAGGTGAAGGCAGGAGGATCATAAATTCAAGGTCATCCTTGGTTACATAGCAAATTTGAGGTCAGCCTGAGCTACTTAAAACTTTGTCTTTGGGCTGGACAGATGGCTTAGTAGTTAAGGCACTTGCTGCAGTGCCAAAGGACTGAGGTTCAATTCCCCAGTATCCACGTAAGCCAGATGCACAAGGGGACGCATGCATCTGAAGTTCGTTTGCAGTGGCTAGAGGCTCTGGCGCACCTAATTCTCTCTCTATGTATCTCCTTTCTCCGTCTCTCTCTCTCTCTCTCTCTCTCTCTCTCTCTCTCTCTCTCTCTCTCTGTCTCTGCTTGCAAGTAAAAAAAAAAAAAAAAGTTTTTATTTAAAAAAAACTTTGTGTTAGCTGGGTGTGGTGGCGCACGCCTTTAATCCCAGCACTCTGGAGGCAGAGGTAGGAGGATCCTCGTGAGTTCAAGGCCACCCTGAAAATACAGAGTGAATTCCAGGTCATCCTGAGCTAGAGTGAGACCCTACATTGAAAAATATATTGCCGGGTATGGTGGCACATGTCCTTAATCACAGCACTTGGGAGGCAGAGGTAGGAGGATGGCTGTGAGTTCAAGACCAGCCTGAGACTATATAGTGAAGTCCAGGTCAGCATGGGCTAGAGTAAGAACCTACCTTGAAAAACTAAAATGAATAAAAGAAAATAATAAAATAAAATTGGGAGCAAGGGAGATGACTCGGCAGTTAAAAGCACTTGCTTAAAAGGCCTGCTGGTTCAGGTTCAATGCCCTAGTACCCATATAAAGCCAGACACACAAAGTGGCACATGTGTCTAGAGTTGGTTTTGTAGTGGCAAGACGCCCTGGCACACCCATGTGTTTTTCTCTCAAATAAAATAAAATAAAGTTGTTTTTTTTGGTTGTTGTTTTTTTTTTTTTTTTTTTTTTTTTGAGGTAGTGTCTCACTCTAGCTCAGGTTGCCCTGGAATTCACTATCTAGTTTTAGGCTGTCCTTGAACTCATAGCCATCCTCCTACCTCTGCCTCCCAAGTGCTGAAGTGTGCACCACCATGCCTGGTAAAATAATTTTTTTTTTGAGATATGGTCTTGCTCTAGCCCAGGCTGACCTGGAATTCACTCTATAGTCGCAGGCTGCTGTCAGACTCACAATGATCCTCCTACATCTACCTCTTGAGTGCTGGGATTAAAGGTATGTGCCACCATGCCCACCTGCTTTAAAATTTTTCTTTTAAGGGCTGGAGAGATGGCTTAGCGGTTAAGCACTTGCCTATGAAGCCTAAGGACCCCGGTTCGAGGCTCGGTTCCCCAGGTCCCACGTTAGCCAGATGCACAAGGGGGTGCACACGTCTGGAGTTCGTTTGCAGTGGCTGGAAGCCCTGGCGCACCCATTCTCTCTCTCTCCCTCTATCTGTCTTTCTCTCTATGTCTGTCGCTCAAATAAAAAAATAAATTTTAAAAAAATTTTCTTTTAATATAGAAGGCTTCATGAATTTGCATGTCATCCTTGAGCAGGAGCCATGCTAATCTTCTCTGTATTGTTCCAATTTGAGTATATGTGCTGCCAGAGAAAGCACTAGAAATATATATATATATTTTTACTGAGAGACCGAGAGAGAATTGGTGTGCCAGGGACTCCAGCCACTGCAGTTGAACTCCAGACATGTATACCACCTTGTGCACATGTGTAACCTTGTGCGCTTGCAACACCTTGTGCATCTGGCTTACGTAGGACCTGGAGAGTCAAACAAGAGTCCTTAGGCTACATAGGCAAGTGCCTTACCCACTAAGCCATCTCTTCAGCCCTTTTTAAAATTATTTTTTGGTTTTTTGAGGCAGGGTTTTGCTAACCCGGAACACACTATGTAGTCTCAGGGTGGCCTCAAACTCACTGCGATTCTCCTACCTCTGCCTCCTGAGTGCTGGGATTAAAGGTATGCACCACCATGCTTGGCCCTTTTTAATTTTTAAAAATTATTTTATTTAATAGCTTGTCTGCAAAGCCAAAGGACCCAGGTTCAATTCCCCAGGACTCACATAAAGCCAGGTACACAAGTTGGTGCATGTGTCTGGAGTTCTTTTGAAGTGGCTGGAGGCCCTGGCATGCCCTTCTCTCTCTCTCTCTCTCTCTCTCTCACACACACACACATACACTCCCTTTCTTTCTCTCAAATAATAATAAAAAATTAAAAATATTTTTTAAATATTTTTGTTTTATTTTATTTATTTACTTGAGAGTGACAGAGAAAGAAGTAGAGAGAGAGAATGGGCATGCCAGGGCCTCCAGCCACTGCAAACGAACTCCGGATGTGTGCGCCCCCTTGTGCATCTGGCTACCGTGGGTCCTGGGGAATTGAGCCTTGAACCGAGGTCCTTAGGCTTCACAGGCAAGCGCTTAATTGCTAAGCCATCTCTCCAGCCCAAAAATTTAAAAATATTTTTATTAACTTATCTGACACAGCGACACAGATAGAAAGGGTGAGAATTGGCATGCCAGGGCCTCCTACCATTGCAAATCCAGACACATGCACTACTTTGTGCAGCTGGCTTTGTGTGGGTACTGGGGACTTGAACCGGACCATCAGGCTTTTCAAACAAGTGCCTTTAACATTGAGCCATTTCTCCAGCCCAGCCCATAGCATTTTGCTTAGCAGCCTGAATATGTCACAAATGAACCCTGTGGGGAGAAGACTGTATGTGGGTAGAGCCCTTGCTGTGGTACCTGAACTTAGATGCTCAGAGCCCACACGAGATGCTATTGTGCCAGTGCTGTGATCCTGGTGAGAAGAGAGGTAGACACCGGAGACTCCCCCAGAAGCTTGTGGGTCAGGTCTAGTGAACAAGAGACCCGCTTCAAACAAGGTGGGTAACAGGCTATCCTCTGACCTCCACATGCATACTGTGGCACCCATGCATCTGCACTCACACACATGAACATACGTATACACGTATGTACACACACCACACACACACAAAAGTGAACCCCATGCAAGCTGTGGGTCTTGGTTAATGATATAGCAGCATTGGTTTACTGATTGTACCAACTGCCCCACCTTGATGCTGGGTACGGGTAGCGGGGGAGGCAGCACTCATGCGTGGGTAAGGCCACATGGAAAGTCTGTACTTTTGTGTGCAAATGTGTGCGTGGGTATGGAGCATGTGTGAAGACAGGCACACCCCATGTACACACACTTGTGGAGGCCAGAGGAGACAGGTCACATGTCTTCTTCAATTGCTCCACTTGTTTACCTGAGACAGTCTCCCCTGGGCCCAACGCTGCCATTTTCAGTCACAGCTGACTGCTGAGCCTCAGAGACACTCCCCTCCCCACGGGACTGGGGTTCCAGGTATGCGTGGCCACACCCCGCTGTTTGCATGGCTGCTGGGGAATCAAACGCAGGGCAAACCAGGCCCATTCCCTCATGCTCTAACCCACTGAGCCCTTTCCCCAGCTCCATTTTTTTTGGTTTTGTTTTGTGTTTGGGTGGTTTTTATTTATTTATTTATTTATTTATTTATTTATTTATTTATTTATTTATTTATTTCAGGGTGGGGGGGGAAGAGGCAGATAAAGAGAGAGAGAGAGAGAGAAAGAGAATGGACACACCAGGGCCTCTAGCCACTGTAAATGAACTCCAGATGCATGCTTTATCCTAAAAAATGCTTGCCAGTCCACGAGGGCATGTTTAGAGATATTTTGGAGCCTGCACATTGTTTTGATTAGTATGCTATAAGAACACATTACTCCCAATGTAGTGGCTGAAGACTATGTGTGTGTGTGTGTGTGTGTATGCACACACAGGCACATACAATTCATATATGGCACACATATGGAGGTTAGATGACAGCTTTGTCTGTTTTTCTAAGTAAGGTTTTTCTAACCCAGGTTGACCTGGAACTCACCATGTAGTCTCTGGGTGGTCTTGAACTCATTGCAACTCTCCTACCTCTGCCTCCCAAGTGCTGGGATTAAAGATGTATGCCACCATGCCCAGCTCTGTTTTTTTTTTTTTTTTTTAATTTTATTTATTTATTTACTTGACAGAGGCAGAGGGAGAGAGAGAGAATGGGTGCGCCAGGGCCTCTAGCCATTGCAAATGAACTCCAGATGTGTGCACCCCCTTGTACATCTGGCTAACATGGTTCTGGGGAATTGAACCTGGGTCCTTTGGCTTTGCAGGCAAATGCCTTAACCACTAAGCCATCCCTCATGTTCTTTTTTGTTTGTTTGTTTGTTTGTTTTGAGATAGGGTCTCACTCTAGTATGGGCTGACCTGGAATTCACTATATAGTCTTAGAGTGGCCTTGAACTCATGGTGATCCTCCTACCTCTGCCTCCTGAGTACTGGGATTAAAGGTGTGTGCCACCACGCCTGGCTTTTTTTTTTTTTTTTTTTTTTTTTTTTTTGAGAGAGAGAGAGATGCAGAGAGAGAATGGGCACTCCTGGGCCTCCAGACACTGCAAAGAAACTCCAGATGCATGTGCCATCTTGTGCATCTTGCTTACCTGGGTACTGAGGAATTGAACCTGGGTCCTAAGGCACATGCCTTAACAACTAGCCATTTCTCCAGCCCTTTTTTTTTTCTTGTTGTTTTTTTTTTTTTTTAAATTTGTTCATTTTTATTTATTTATTTGAGAGTGACAGAGAGAGAAAAGAGGCATATAGAGAGAAAGAGAGAGAGAGAACAGACGGTCCAGGGCCTCAAACCACTGCAGACAAACTCTAGATGCACATGCCTCCTTGTGCATCTGGCTAACGTGGGTTCTGGGGAATTGAGCCTCGAACCAGGGTCCTTAGGCTTCACAGGCAAGCACTTAAATGCTAAGACATCTCTCCAGCCCTTCTTGTTTTTTGCTTTTTTGAGGTAGGCCCAGGCTGACCTATCACTATGTAGTCTCAGGCTGGCCTTGAACTCATGACGATCTCCTACCTCTGTCTCCTGAGAGCTGGAATAAAGGTATGCCCCACCACGCCTGGCCCAGTATCTATTTTGTTCACAAATCTGCCCTAGCACTGAGGAGGAGGAGGAAGGAGGACAGGATCAGGAGTTCAAAGCTAATCTGGACTATGTGAGACCCTATTGTAGTCAACTCCGTGTTGCTGGGGTGAAGCTCCAAATCAGGCACAGTTTATAGGAGGAAGGGTTTGTTTCAGTTTACAAATCCAGGGCAAGTTCCATAACGGCAGAAGAGGCTGGCCCCCTTTCACAGATCCAAGCCAAGAGAAACCACCAGCAGCCAGCTCCGCACTGCAAGCAGGGTTCGCAAAAACAGCAGAGACCAGGCAGACCCAGCCTGCTCTGCACACTCTTAGGCTGGAATAAGATCTGCCCCTAAACTGACCTTAGAGCTACACACCAGGATCCATACCCAGTGACACCTCTTCTAGCCAGAAGGCTGGAAAGCCAAAAAAAGAAATTTTTTTTTAACTTTTATTTATTTATGAGAGAGAGAGAGAGAATGGGCATGCCAGGGCCTCCAGCCTCTGCAAACTCCAGATGCGTGTGCCACCTGTGCATCTGGCTTATGTGGGTTTTGGGGGAATCGAATCTGGGTCCTTTGGCTTTGCAGGCAAGCACCTTAACTGCTAAGCCATCTCTCCAGCCCTTTTTTTTTTTTTTTTTTTTTTTTTTGTGGTTTTTCGAGGTAGTGTCTCACTCTAGCTCAGGCTGACCTGGAATTCACTATGTAGTCTCAGGGTGGCCTTGAACTCTCAGCGATCCTCCTACCTCTGCCTCCCAAGTGCTGGCATTAAAGGTGTGCGCCACCACTCCAGCCCTTTTTTTTAAAAAATAGTTTTAAACATTTTTTATGAGAGAGAGAAATTTTTCATTATTATATTTTTTCTAAGTTCTTTCTTTTAAAAAAATTAAATTTATTTGAGAGTGGGAGAAAGAGGCACGTACAGAAAAAGAATGAGCACCTCCAGCCACTGCAAATGAACTCCAAACACATGCACCACCTTGTGCATCTGGATTATGTGGGTCCTGGAGTATCTAACCTGGTTCCAGAGACTTCACAAGCAAGCAACTTACCTGCTAAATCTCTCCAGATGAATATTTTTTTAAAAAATTAAAAATAAACCAGGCATGGTGGTACACGCCTTTGATTTCAGCACTTGGGAGGCAGAGGTAGGAGGATTGCCATGTGTTTGAGGCTAGCCTGAGATTATATAATGAATTTCAGGCCAGCCTGGGCTAGAGCAAAACTTTACTTCACAAAACCAAAATAAATAAATAAGTAAAGTAAAAACTAGTCTAGGTGTGGTTAGTCCCAGCACTCAGGAGGCAGAGGTAGGAGAATTGCCATGAGTTGGAGGCCAGCCTGAGATTATAGTCCAGCCTGAGTTCAGTCTGGACTAGAGTGAGACCCTACCTTGAAAAACCAAACAACAAAACAAACAACAAATAAACTAGGCCCAGTGTGGTAGAACATACCTTTAATCCCAACACTTGGGAGGCAGAGGTAGGAGGATTACTGTGAATTTGAGGCCACCCTGAGACTACATAGTAAATTCCAGGACAGCCTGAGCTAGAGTGAGACTTTATCTCAAAAAACAAAACAAAACAAAAAACCAAAAATATAAATAAATAAATAAAAACTAAAACTAAAACTAATGGAGAGGCATAAAAACAGCCTACTCAATACCTTCCAGTGAGTTGTTGGCCAGGGAGGTCTCTGATATCCCCAAAACATTACAGGCCATTGCTGAGGCCCTTGGTTTCCCACAAGGAAGAGATGGTAAGACCCTATTGCTGAAAACTCCACATACTTGGGCTGCAAGGCCACTGAGAAATCCTGCTGGGGCTGAGCTGAAAATCACTTCCATGTAGACCAGCTGACAGAA